>NC_090757.1:61626424-61628924 GCF_036898095.1 Palaemon carinicauda | reverse complement strand
AATGTTTAAGGAAAAGATCTTATAATAGAGATGTTAAAATATCTAGCCAGTCGGCAACACTGTTGAGGAAAATTTCAGCGGGTGATAAAAGTTTGGATCAAACTGGAATTGAAGTTCCGTCTTTAAACTATTAGTTTAAGATAAACGGGAACTGTAATGTCACCGTGTCTTCGTTTATGATATAAATACATACATATATATATACATATATATATAAATTATATATATATATATATATATATATATATATATATATATATATATATATATCTGTGTGTGTGTGTGTGTGTGTGTGTGTGTATGTTTGGATGAAGGAAGACACTGGGTGAATCCTAGAAAGATTTTCTGTGTATAAGTTGACGCTAAGACTTACCCAAATTCCCGGAGAGAGAGAGAGAGAGAGAGAGAGAGAGAGAGAGAGAGAGAGAGAGAGAGAGAGAGAGAGAGAGAGAGAGACAGAGAGAGAGAGAGACGCATGTTCTCACCCCAAGGCCTTAATCTAATAACCATATAAATGCAAACAGGTACTCGCTTAAAACCAGTGCTACTACACAAGCTCAAAGCCTCGTGTAAGCTAATCGGTTTCTGAAGCGATGTCCGCATGAGGAGCGAACTCCAAAATGATTAGTCGAACATTCACCACGAGAGAGAGAGAGAGAGAGAGAGAGAGAGAGAAAGACAGAGAGAGAGAGAGAGAGAGAGAGAGAGAGAGAGAGAGAGAGAGATTAAAATACCCTTATAAGTTAAACGAAAATTGCTAAATGAATTAACGAGACTGCAGTACAAAATTTGGAGAGAAAAAGCAGGAAAATATGACAAAATAGTGTTAACTAAAACGGTCTTCAACACAAATGCAGTTATATACATGTATATATATGGATATATATATATGTATATATATATATATATATATATATGTATATATACATACATATATACTGTATATATATATATATATATATATATATATATATATATATATATATATATATATATATATATATATATATATATGTATAGATATACATATATATATATATATATATATATATATATATATATATATTACTGGCTAAGCTACAACCCTAATAGGAAAACAAAATTATTCCAAGGGCTGCAAAAGGAAAAAATAGACCACTAAGGAAAGGAAATAAAAATTCAAATATACAACAAGAGAAGTAATGAATAACTAATATAAAGTATCTTTAAAACAATAACAACATTAAAATAGGTCTTTCATTTATAAATCATAAAGAGGACTTATGTCTGTTTATCCAACATAGAAATATTCGCTGCAAATTTTATACTTTTGAAATTTCACCGATTTGAAATCATTCTTGTGTACGGTATGGAAGTGACGACTAGCGAATCAGCCCTCTAGATCAGGCGATTTTTATACGGTATACGGTCTCTGTTAACCCCCTTCTTTGCGATTGCTGACAGACGGGTTTTGTCATTACATCCGAAGACAAATCTAATAAGATTTTGCTGTCTACAGAAGCAGTATCAACCAACCACTTCAGTACTTGTTTTAGGACTTGTATAGCTATTGTAGACATAAGAATTTTATTTCTTCATTTATCTTTATTCCATTTCTTATCTCTTTTTCTACCCGTATATCCTTCTTAGCAAATTAATAACCATAAGCTTATTCCAAACGAGGGCCTTATTTTTAATATTAATGATAACATAAATTACAGTCAATTAACCGGTTGCTGTGGCCTCATTAGTAACGTCTCTGCCTTGTGTTTGCCAGTCGGGGGTTCGAATCTCGTTAGTGCCATTAGTGTCTGCAACCTTACCATCTTTGTGAGCTAAGGTGAGGATGGGGGGAGTTTGGGGGAGCCTATAGGTCTATCTGTTGAGTCATCAGCAGCCATTTGCCTGGCCCTCCCTGGTCCTAGCTTGAGTGGAGAGGGGGCTTGGGCGCTGATCATATATAATATGGTTAGTCTCTAGGGCATTGTCCTGCTTGCTAGGGCAATGTCACTGTCCCTTGCCTCTGCCATTCATGAGCGACCTCTAAACCTTTAAACGGGATAAGTTTGGAGGAACCTATAGGTCTATCTGCTGAGTCATCAGCAGCTATTGCCTGGCCCTCTTTGTTCCTAACTTGGGTGGAGATGGGGTTTGGGCGCTGATCATATGTATATATGGTCAGTGCCCAAGCATTGTTCTGCTTGATAGGGCAATGTCACTGTCCCTTGCCTGTCATTCATGAGAGGCAGAGATAATATCTGCAGAAGAAGCTAATCGCGTGAGAAGTAAGTGACCAAAAGAAAAATAATTCCGCATTTCTCAACTGCATTTCATTTGTTCTTCTATAACAAAATAAAAATCTTATTAATAATAATAATAATAATAATAATAATAATAATAATTTATGTATAATTTAAACGATAAAACAAAACAAACAACAAGGACACTTTCTTTAAAAATCGTTGAATATTTTATTCTGTAAATTCTAACTAAATTAAAACAAATATTAATCATAATAATG
>NC_090757.1:61603924-61621424 GCF_036898095.1 Palaemon carinicauda | reverse complement strand
GGAATATATATAATTTCTATATGTAGCTTTTTGCGAGGTCTCGCTGACTTTAAATCAGATTAAATTTTACTTTTTGAAAACAAATATGAGCTTGAGTAAGTAAGCCCACAATGACAGAGTAAGTAGAAGCAAATAACAAAAGGTTTTATTCAGACTTCTGACAGCAGCACGATTACTTTCGTGTTCTTGTGATATATATGAAACGTGTGGTTACTATAATTGTCCAAAATTACAGTATCATTTATAAGGTAAATATCTATTTGATCTAGGTGTATGTCTTGACTGTAACCTGTCTCTCAATGCCCAAATAAATCCTGTAATAAAAACTGCTGGTTATCATCTAAGAAATACTGAGTTTATAAAAAAAAGTATCTGGAAGAAAATTCTGTGAAGAAGCTTGTGATAAACTGTGTTATTACCAGGATTGACTACTGCAACTCTATTACAATTTACCAAAAGTGCAACTTAGGAAATTACAAAACAAACAAAGGAACAAGACTGGTGAAAGGTGTCCCACCTAGAGAAAGGATCACTAATTGATTTACACTGGCTGCCGATAAAAGCGAGAATTGAATTTAAAATATGTACAATAACCCACCAGGTAATTAAAACCAGTCGTCCAAAATACTTAAGAGAATTGCCACATATTGCGCAGCCAACAAATCGTGTCGACACGAGAATAGTTACAGATGGCTTCAAACTATTGGAACCTAGATATATGTCTAATGTAGACTCCAGAGCCTTTAAATGTGCGGCCCCGAAACTATATAATAAGCTCCCACAGATATCCGAATGATTTGAAGACATTTAGGCTTTCAAGAAGGAACTGAAGACTTTCTTACTTTATCAGTCATACAACAGTGACGATTTAATGAACAATAGTAAATGAACAATACGCGATATGAAACGTTAAATACTCTGAACGGACAAGGTAAAACGACAGTGGAGGTCCTGTAAAGAGTGGGGTTCCCCTGCTGTATGGGACCGGAAAAGCAGCCGTCAAAGTAAAGTAAGTAAAGTTGATTGCTACAAAATATAAAATACTATCGACTTTTCCTCAGCCGATATCTCACCATTCAACAAAACTTGTGTAGGCTTACACGTCCCGTCAAAAAAGACGGCTAAATATTTAGCTAAAATATGCATACCCACAAACACATATTCGACCCTTCCCATCCCTCCCCCTTTCGTAACTACAACCCCGCTCACCTGGGTATGATTACTCACCTATGAATAACCGAAGGACAGGGAGAGACCGAGTGGTTATACATCTGGCAATAGCACCGAGCGTCTCTGGTAATAATATATATATATATATATATATATATATATATATATATATATATATATATATATATACATGCAGCATATAATGAAAAACCGAGTAGTTATACCTCTGGCAATGCTGCTGGGCGTTACTGCATATATATATATATATATATATATATATATATATATATATATATATACTGTATATATATATATATATATATATGTATGTATGTATGTATATATATACATATATATATATACATATATATATATATATACATATACATATATATATATATATATATATATATATATATATATATATATATATATATATATATATATATATATATATATAACGGATTTTGAGCGAAGCGAAAAATCTATTTTTGGGTGAGATGGCCATGTCGTCCTGATGGAAGTTCCTATAGGGTAGCTTCCTAGTGTATATTACAACTACGGCGATATTCCCAGAGAATTTACCTTAAGGTACCAGAATTCTAACTCCTGGAGCGAGTATCCCTCGTGAAAGGGATATCGCGACATATCAGAGGACGTATTCTAGACACGTCACATGGCAATCTACATCCTGGACAGAGATTTCGTCTCGTAGGAGGTGATTGACGAGATACGAATTCGGGAAAGAAAAAGGGGGAGCCGCTTCAAAGGCTTCCCTATCCCCCGATTCGTATGCGTGCCTGGCGCCAATCCTGGCGCCATCTGTATTCCTTGTAGCGTACACGAGGTGCTACAGATACTGTATGTAGGGAGGGGTCCTACAGCCCTTTCTTAGAAAGGCAAGGGCGGGTCCATCAGGACGACATGGCCATCTCACCCAAAAATAGATTTTTCGCTTCGCTCAAAATCCGTTTTTTGGGCTCAAGCCATGTCGTCCTGATGGAAGTGTACCAGAGCATTACTGTATCTGTGGATTCTCAGAACGTGCCGTACTCCCCGGAGGTAATTTTTTCCCGGTCGACTAGACCTAGAGACCTAAGATGTTACCGTTATACATCTTTTCAACTAACTATAAACTATGTTAGAGCTTCCTGCCCCCTACAGGGAAGAGTCCTACTAGACTCTGGAAAAGTCTCGAAGAGTACATATATCTATGTATGAATACCAGGCAAGCTAATATAGTGGTCTCGCCCTATATTAAGTAAAGCATAGTTTGTAAAGGACCACTGCGTCAATATGAAATATCGACCAGTTTTCCGCACAATACTTGTATTGGACAAAGGTTTTATATCCGCATAGGAGGAAAACCAATGCAACATAGCTTGCATAAAGGAACAATTCTATTAGAATTATCCCAGATAAGGTACATAGAATGAATGCTCAATTATACCAATAAATTGACACAGGTGAAGGAGACGCAAGGTTCTCAAGAACCAGATTATTGACAGGCAATAAATAGACAGGTTAACCACAATTATATATATATATATATATATATATATATAAGAAGAGGATAACCCAAAACTTTAAGCATAAGTATGATAGTAAACAGAGCTTGTTTGTCTGAAAGAAAAAACATTAGATGCCACTTTTAAGATACCGAGGTATCAAAGTCATAAAAGCCTGTACAGTATTACAAATCAATGACATTAGCGTTAGAAACGCTCGGCACACATGTCTGCACTTATGCTAGGTTCACCTTCGGAAATGGAACAGTCTGGATGGGCAACACAGTGCCCTCACTTAGTTTGTAGTACAGTATGTAACTACACACTCACCCTGGAATTAATCGTCCCAATTAAGACCACTGTTCCTCGCAGAGTTAAACAGTAGGGTTAACACCGCGACCCACTCCTACCACAGATCTCTTTTAGTTCCTCTACTTGCTTCGCATAGTGGCGAAAGAACACTCTGGAAGACTTCCAGCCAGTGTATGAACGGAGATGTTCAAAATCCATACAATTAAAGAAATTTAAGAATGAGGCAACTTTCCTCGGATCGTGACCTGCGGGTGTATTGTCAGGATCCGCTCTGCGAATAAAATATGTGATTTTCGCTCTGAGTTGATTCAGAGATAAATTTGAGCCTGATGTTTCTCCCCTGAATAGTTGACCACCCTTGAAGTCTGAAGTTCTATGAAGATAGACCTTTAGGCATTCTACTGGACATAGAGATGCATCTTCTTTCAGAGGGCAGATTCTCCAGGGACCCCACCTGTTGGTGGGTAACTCATTCTTGGCGAGAAACGTAGGATCCGGAAACAGGTTCAGTTCTTCCCCATCCAGGAACTGAACACGACCTGCCTCTCTCGAGAGGCTACAATCTCACTAACCCTGGCCCCAGACGCGAGTGCAAAATAGGAAAATAACTTTTTGTGTCAAATCCTTTAACGCACACTCTTCATTGCTCAACAGAGAAGCGAAATGAAGAACTTGTCTAAAGACCATGAAATGGGCTTTGGAGGTGCTGAAGGTCTGAGCCTAGCACAGGCTTTCGGGACTTTATTAAAGATCTCGTTACCTAGGTCGACCTGGAAGGCATATAGAATGGGTCTTGTCAAAGCAGACTTACACGCTGAAATCGTGTTCGCTGCCAACCCTTGACCATGGAGGTGGGGAAAAAAGATAAGCAGAAGTCTGTCAAGATCTCCTGCGGAATCTTCGCCTTGACAAAAGGCCACCCATTTTCTCCAAGATGACTCATATTGCCTTCTAGTAGATTTGCACTTATATTCCTCAAGGAAGTCTATACTGGCTTTCGAAATCCCGAAACGCTTTCTCACCGCTAGGGAGAGAAAATCATGAACTGCAGGGTCCGGGTTTTCTGTAATGAAGCGCAGACAGTTGACTTCTGGACTCGCTGGGTCAGAACTGGATCTGGTAGTGGTACAAACTTCAGCTACAGTTCCAATGCCAGGAGGAACCACACGCTGTTCGGCCACTTGTGGGCCACTATTGCCGCTACCCTTTGAAGGATCTCAGTTTGTTGAGGACCCTCAACAGAAGGTTGTGAGGAGGGAACAGATAAATCTTGGACCATCTGTTCCAGTCGAGGGACATCGCGTCCACTGCTTCCGCTAAGGGGTCCTCGTACGGGGCACGTACAGGGGCAACTTCTTGTTGTCTTTCGTCGCAAAGAGGTCTATCTGCAGTTCTGGGACTGATTCAGAATGAAGGAGAATGATCCTGCGTCTAAGGACCATTCCGACTCTATCGGTGTGAACCTGGATAGAGCGTCCGCTGTCACATTGCGGACTCCTTGAAGGTGAACTGCCGACAGGTACCACTTCTTCTTTTCCGCCAATCGGAAGACGGCCAACATCACCTGGTTGAGAGGTGGTGACCTCGATCCTTGTCGATTCAAGTATCTCACAACTACCTCGCTGTCTATCACCACTTTATGTGGAACGAATGACGCGGGGAGACTTTCTTTAAGGTAAGGAGCACTGCCCTAGCTTCTAGAAAGTTTTATGAGAAAGGTCTTGAATAGCCTGGACCAAGTCCCCTGGACTTTTTTCCGATGAGAGTGACCTCCCCATCCTTCCTTCGAGGCGTCTGAGTGAATCGTCACCGACGGGGGAGGTGGCTGAAGAAGAACCTGACTTCTTTAGATGTCTGGCTTGGAACCAAGGCCTGAGAAGAGTACTTAGCCGAAGCGGCTGGTCTTCTCAGATCTCTTCACGCGTTTGATGCATAACTTCTCCAAACTCCGATTGCATCCTTTAGCTGTGCTCTTAGCACTGGGTCTGTCACCAAAGCAAACTGGAGAGAGCGCAGTACTCTCTCCTGCTCGTGTCTTGAAATCCTTTCGGAATCTTGAAGTCTCTTGACAGAACCCGCTATCTCCTTCCTTTTCTTCGCCGGGGTGGAGAAACGGTGTGACAAAAGGTCCCAGTGGATCTTACCCACTGGAACTTTTGAGATGGAGAAAGTCGAGACTTTTTCTGTTGATCTTGAAGCCTAGGTACTCTAGGAACTGGATCACTTGACTGGAAGCTTGCAAGCATTCTGTCTCGGATGCTGCCCACACCAACCAGTCGTCCAGGTAGGCTACTACCTGAATTCCCTTTAGGCGAAATTGTTTGAGAGCTACGCTCGCAAGCTTCGTAAAAATCCTTGGGGCTATGTTTAGCCCGAATGGCATGGCTCCGAAGGCGTATAGTCTTTGTTGTAGCCTGAACCCTAGGTAGGGGGAGAGTCGATGGCTAATTGGAATGTGCCAGTAGGCGTCTGACAAGTCTATAGAGACGGAATATGCCCTCTTGGGCAGTAAGGTCCTTATGTGTTGCAGTGTTAGCATTTTGAATTTGCAATTCACTATGAACTTGTTAAGTGGCGACAAGTCCAGAATGACTCTGAGCTTTTCCGAGTCTTTCTTGGGAACACAAAACAGCCTCCCTTAGAAATTGATGGGCTTCACCCTTTTTCTCCAACAGTTCTTGAACGTACTCCTCCATAACGGGGGTGGAGTGTTGGAAAAACCGAAGGTACGGGGGTGGAGTGCTGTACCAGCTCCCGCTCAGTCCATTCTTGAGTAGGCTGTGGGCCCAGGGATCGAAGGTCCACCGATCCCGAAATTTCAGAAGTCTCCCTCCTACCGGTATCACCTCACTTGGACTGCCGTCCTGAGGTCTTGCCTTCCTGACCACGACCACCCCTGAATCCCCTTCCCCTTGAGGGGCGTCTAGACGAGCCTCTGGCTGCTCCTCTAGGCTTTGCTCGAAAGGAAGTAGACTGCCCTTCGAACGCTGGGGTGAATGCCGTGGACTGTGTCGACACGGCCTGGGGTACCCACTGAAAGGTGGTCGGGGTTTGTGCCACGATCTGGGGCACTGGGGGCAATGGCAATTGCAGTTGCTGTTGCTGTCTAAGAGGCTTGGCTGGCCGAGACGGTAGCCTAGTCCTCATAGTCTTCCTCTTTGGTTGAGGACCCTCATCCGGGGAAGACTTTCTTTTGATAGCCAGGCCCCACTTCTGGAGAAGGTTTCTATTCTCCAAGGCGGCTTTATCAACAACTTCTTTGACCAAGTCGGTAGGGAAAAAGGTCTTTTCCCCAAATGTTGGAGGAGATTAGTTTCTTTAGCTCGTGCCTCACCTTAGCCGAGGTAAACACGAACTCCCTACAAGCTCTCCTTGCCTTGACGAAGCCATAAAGGTCCTTCGTCACTGTGGCCAGATGAGGCTTGGCCACTACCATGAACATTTCATGGACCTTGGGGTCACTTGCCATCGTCTCGGGAGTAGTCTGAAGAGACATTGAGGCAGTCAGTCTTTCTTTTGTATCGAACTCACTTCGCAAAAGAAAGTCAGACAGCTTAGGGAGGTCCTTGCCGAACTGACGTCCGGCAATATCAGCCTCCAACTTTCCCACTGAGAACGTAAGATGGACGTCCTTCCAGTCTTTGTGGTCCATAGGCAGGGCCAGCGACAAGGGTTTACACTCCTCTAGGGAGGGGCAAGACTTGCCGGCCTCGATTGCTTTTAGTACAGCCAGAAACCCTTTCTGTAAAAGGGGGAAGGCTCTAGTAGGCGAGGACACAAAGGAAGGGAGCTTCCTATTCAATGCAGCTACCTTTGAGTTAGAGAAGCCCCTCTCTTTCATCGAGGATGAAAGTAGAGCTTGAGCCTTAGCATGGTCCATCACTATGACCTCCTTCGGCTCTGTCTCCTCCTTTGAAGCTGGTTCCTTCCTCAGCCGGACATAACAGTCCGGATATGATGCCTTGCTGGGCCAGAATTCCACCCTCCAGGGGAACTGAGCCCAGCTTATCCGAGATGACGATCTTTCCAGTCGTCATCGGCATGTGCTCAGCATACCTCCATGGGTTAGCATCTGAGCACAAGGGAAGGTCTTTCACATTGAGCTTTTTCTGGGGCCCATGTGATTCTGCAAGGCACTGCATTCGCAGTTCCATTGCAGCCGCCTTCTCCTGATTCTCCTTCTGTATTTGTTGGATCATTCCAACAATAGAAGAGAGGGCCTGTCCCAGCTCTACTGGGAGACCGGCCGATGTAGAGGGGCTTGAACTTCATCCTGGGCTTCTGCCAGGAGGTCTTCCTCCTGACACCCGTCCACATCAGACATCCTGTCATTTAGCTGGATGTCTTGCATCGCGACCGCGACTTCAGCATCCACCTGGATCTGAACTTAGGGGATCTCCTCTTGAGGCTGGGGAATCACTGCATCAGCTGATGCCTTAGGGAAAGGATACGCCCTCATCTTCTCACTTGGAAGATAAGGGCCAGAAGTGTTCTTTTGGAAGCCCCTTACCCAGGTACGAAGCTTCTTCCTAGCTATTTAAATGTCTCATTAATCAGGTTAGTGCACACAGTACATACCTGAGGGTCCCAATACCGGAGATCATCCTTGGAGACAGCGTATGCTGCGTGTCTCCTACAAAACTCATGTCCGCAGAGGTTCTTGCTGCTGACATTGCAGAAAGCACTTCCCCATTTCGGAGTGTCCTTCTGTAAAGAGAAGAAATTTCCATGAGTATCAAGTGAACTATGTATCACTGGATATGCATAGTATAGCATAACAATTCAGAAAGGAAAGACACACACTTGTGTTTCCCTCACAACCCATTGTTGCAGCCTTCCAGATAATAAAATCAAAAATGGTTTATCTCTTCTAGAGTAACCAATGCAAGGTTTCCAGAGGAAACAGGTGGAGCTCACACCTAAGCAATGATTTTAAAATCCTGGATAATAGACAGGGAAGAACTCAGCTTCCTATCTGAGGGCAACAGCAAAGGGATGTGCAAGAAAAAACAATAGTGTTAGAAGATACAGTGCTGTACCAAAACCTTTACTATAGTTTTCTTCTTACTGTATATGCTATACAGAAGAATACTAGTATAGTATAGGGGGATGTGTGCCGGCCTGCCTTTGCCGGCCGGCACACACCACAACTAGCTTTAAAGTATACTACTTAACAGCTATAGGGCGGCAGCACTCTGGTTCAAATGCCTGTGCCGGTCGGCAGCAACTGCCGGCCGGTAACAGCCAGTGTTGGCCGGCAATGGCTGCCGGCCAGCAACTACACAAGGTAGTACCCAGCTGCCGGCCACACTCTTGGTGACCGGCAGACAAGGACTGACATAAGCCGGCCGGCAAAGGTACAAGACCGATGCCAGCCGGCAGCAAAAGAACCAGAGGACTACACCTGCCCGGCTGCCGGCCTCATAGGCCGGCAGCCGGGACAGGTACAGCACTAGAAGAAAAATAGAATGGATGCCGGGATAAGAGTGTACACAACCTCCAAGCCCGGCAACCGAAAGAGTGCATATAAGGAAGGGGAGAAACTAATTCAGGCTTCCTTGACCAATGCCGTCCGGCTCTGCCGGCAGGCATGGATGAGGGACCAAGAGAGTTCCGGGCAGCACTCGAAAACATAAGACCCTTGCCGGCCAGCAGCTCTGCCGGCCGGCAATGGGCTGAGTCAATTCCACATCCCAACCTATACTAGGTCCAGAAGTAGAACGACGTACAGTACAGTAAGACCCCTGCCGGCCAGCTCTGCCAGCCGGCAAGGTACAGTACAGTAATGGCTAGGCCATTACGGAGATAGAGGGGGAAGGGACAAGAGGGTCCTGCCAACCTTGCTTTAGTGACAGATCACCCGCAGCCAAGAAACTTATCTTAGCCTAAGGGAGATCTAAGGGGAAAGGCCAGCAATACTTGCCAGCTTCCAGAGCACCAAAGCAAGGAAGGCGTTGCTACTCCCAAGGGAAGAACTTATCCTCCCCCGAGAACAGCAACAGGACTAGTCTGGTAGATCACAAAAGAAGGAATCATAACTACAGAAACCTTCGGTAGTGACCTAAGCTCCCTTTGTATGTGTTAGGTCAGCGAGGGGGACTCTGCCCCAAGCCAGACAACACAGACTCAGACTAAAAACTCTGTTGTTCTGTCCCTCTTGAACCATAACTACAGGAACAGGAAGGTACAGTAACACCCTAGTATAGTTTTATCGAAAATAAATTCGGAAAAAAACCACTTAGGGATAAGCCCAAGGCTTAAACAGAGGGAAAGGGATTGCATACCTTCTCCGAAGAAAAGAAAGCAACCGGGGAGTATGATAAAGTATACTAAGGCTCCATAAGCAATTAGCCTAGGCACCAAGAGAATCGATTACCTAATTCACCGAAACTCACACGTATACAATCTTGGAAATATTCCACACAGTCTAAAATGTATAAAATATAGCCTAAAGCTTCAATAAAATTTTAATTACACTCGGAAAAACCAAAATCATGCATGAAGTACTAGGACCAAACGACTAGGCTACATGGCCTAGCGTAGGCCAGAATGGCGAATACTTCGCCAAATAATACTAAGCACGAAAGGAAATCCTATGTAATGCTAAATAGCTAAAATTTATTAAAGCAAAACAACCAGGAATGTCGCTCTGACTAACTAATTTATACCTAGCGAGCGACAGTGTCCAGGACACCTCTGGTAGGCTACGGCTCTTGTATCAAAGATTAATCCTATTAATCACTCAAAATTTTACCAAGAGCCTACATTTATACATAACAGACACTATACTCAACTTATCAGAGGCCGACGAAGACGAAGAAGCCATGAAAAGTCGAATAAATCCAAGATTTGCGAGAAAAACAGGAAAAAACACCGAGTTGTTAAGCTACGCAAAAAGGAATACAGATGGCGCCAGGATTGGCGCCAGGCACGCATACGAATCGGGGGATAGGGAAGCCTTTGGAGCGGCTCCCCCTTTTTCTTTCCCGAATTCGTATCTCGTCAATCACCTCCTACGAGACGAAATCTCTGTCCAGGATGTAGATTGCCATGTGACGTGTCTAGAATACGTCCTCTGATATGTAGCGATATCCCTTTCACGAGGGATACTCACTCCAGGAGTTAGAATTCTGGTACCTTAAGGTAAATTCTCTGGGAATATCGCCGTAGTTGTAATATACCCTAGGAAGCTACCCTATAGGAACTTCCATCAGGACGACATGGCTTGAGCCCAAAAATATACATACATATACATATACATAAATATATATATATATATATATATATATATATATATATATATATATATTATATATATATATATACAGTATATATATATATATATATATATATATATATATATATATATATATATATTGCCAGACACCTGCTCTTTATCATATAGCGGAAGTTCCACAACCTTTTGAGATCTTGTCATCATGGTAAAAGAAAAGTTTGGATCAACATCTGGATTCATAAGTCTGTTCAAGTTTTCCTTGGCCAAAAATCTCATTGAAATTCATCCACAACTTTTGATATTTAGTCACCAGAGGAAAAAAAAAAGAATTCAGATCGCGATAAACTGGATTTCTTTTAAAATTTAATCAACTATTCCTTGACCCTTAAACAAGGTCTTCTCTCTAATTCTTTTGACATGCTCAAACACCTATCATATTATTGATTATCGTTATCGTTATATGCAATACGTCGAATATGGCGAATAAATGGTTAGAAAGATATGCACAGACAAATTCAACCCTTTTTAAGCCATTGCCCTTTCTTAATTACAGTACGGCAGTTTCGGCAATTTGTGGGAGAATGTGGTTTCCGAAAACTCTTTGGGTAGCCTCTCTCACCATAGTGTGACTACTACCTCTAGCCCCTACCCAAGGAATGGGGAGATATCAAGTTGTCAAACCTTTGGTAATGCAGCTCAGCGTGAAATTATATATATATATATATATATATATATATATATATATATATATATATATATATATATATTCAAGTAAGCCATATATTTTTGATACATTAATGTCTGGATTCCCTTATTGACCTTGGAATCAGAGCCTCAGGCAAAATCACACAAAGGCAATAGCTTCTGACCGGCCGGGAATCGAACTCTGGTCAAGGAAACTTATATGAGTGACATACCACTTGGCTGCGAAGAAAGTGCTATGCCACTGTTCATACAGGTTTCCTGGACCAGGGTTCGATTCCCGGCCGGTCAGAAGCTATTATCTTTGTGTGATTTCGCCTGGGGCTCTGATCCCGAGGTCGGTAAGAGAATCCAGGCATTAATGTATCAAAAATATATGGCTTGTTTGAATATGAAAAACACACCTAAATGTACAAAATGTATCATATATATATATATATATATATATATATATATATATATATACAAATATGTATATATATATACATATATATATATATATATATATATATGTATATATATATACAAATATAAAAATATATAGTGTATATATATAGTAAGACACTTGGTCTTTATTATATAGGGGAGATTACTTACTTGAAAATACTTTGGCACATTACCTTTTAAAGGATTTTATTGTATCCAATAATTAATGACATACAGAAAGCCATTATTTGTAAGTACCGATTTAACATGTGATGGCATATATAACATAAAATAATATTTGACGAAACTAAATGATAATTGTAAGAACATTACTATGTTTAAAATAATTATTGATACAACGTGTGCAGCGTAAAACATTAATACTGTTAATTTCCATCAATTACAGAAGCCCAAAGCAATAGAAATAATGATAACTAGCAAAACCCGTGTAAACTACACGAAACTATATTTTCAATACTAATTATCATGTTCCTAACCTATACATGTTTGAATAATATGTGATAAGATTTGACTTGTATATTTATTTTAAAAAATGAGCAATACATGAATTGGGAAAACTATATAAGATGTGCTTTGGTTAAGTAATCAAAGTCTAATGTGAATTTGTAAGAGTATACCATGAAATTATTTCCGTTTTCTTTAAGAGGAACCCGTGTAAATTACACAAAATTACATTTTCAATACTAATTATCTTGTTCCTAACCTATACATGTTTGAATAAAATTTGATAAGATTTTACTTATATATTTATTTAAAAAAATGAGCAATATATGAATTGGGAAAACTATATAAGATGTGCTTTGGTCAAGTCATCAAAGTCTAATGTGAATTTGTAAGAGTATACCATGAAACTATTTCCGTTTTCTTTAAAGCGTGACACACAAAATAAATAACACACATGCTATCATATTAATACATAGATTACCATTACTGTCACTACTACAATTTACATTAGAGGTGAGATATTAACTCCAAATAAAACATTAAGCTCATCTAGTCAATTAATCAACAGTCAAAATCACCAACATATTATGTCAGATCAAGGGTTTGCTCTGCATTGCCTGAGCTGTGTTGATCCACTGCAGGATATCTCATTATACAATTCTTTATTCTAACACGTCCTCTCTCTCTCTCTCTCTCTCTCTCTCTCTCTCTCTCTCTCTCTCTCTCTCTCTCTCTCTCTCTCATTAACACATTTTTCAACGAGTGAGAGAAAATATGGCCAATGATCTGCCGAAGTGAGTAGCTTGATTTTGTAAAAGTTTTCTACACGGGAGTTCACATACAATTCACTAGCTGAAGCCAAATCACGTGACAGGTTATTCGTGTCCCAAAATAGCAGAATATACGAGCGCGCTCGCACACACACACACACACACATATATATATATATATATATATATATATATATATATATATATATATATATATATATATACATATATATAATATGTATAAACAACGAATGCAGCCATTTCTAATACACTGGTCTCATAAGTGTCCTTATTCATGACATGTCAGAGTTTTGGTCAGTTTTTATCACCACGCTGGCCAGTATTCGTGATGGTGGGAGACTTAAGTATAATCCCTTATAGCAAACCAACCTAGCATGGGTGGTCCTAACTATAGTACAGCTTTGCTTTCACCACGTTAAGGTATCCCCACTCGACCTCAATAAAGGTAAGAGTCAATACACGTCTAAATCATACAGGTTGTTCACGGAAATATTCCTACACGACAGAACTGCACAAAATCGGTCTTTCGTAGAAGTAGTAATTCAGGTCGCAGTAAATGTCCGTGCCAAATATAATTATTGAGTTTTATTGCCAATATATGATACCTGAACATAATGGATATGAGAAAAGCCACCATGGGATACACATTTTCTTCATAAGCACGTATTTAACGACATATGTGATACAATATTTTTATCCAGATATTAACTAGCGAGAAAAAAAAAGCAAGCAGAACAATCATGAAACACTTTTCCAAAATATGTTAATTCACTGGTTAAAAACTATCCTTAATTTTTTTGGTAAAAGTATTTTGAAGTCTCTCCACTTTAATTTGATATTTGGTTTTCCAAAAATTGCAGAGTTGATATATGGACTAAAAGATATTCTCCTACAAAACATTACGGTATTTTAGCAGTCTAATGTACTCATATCTCAAAACGATGCATAGAAACAACAGTCTTACGAATCTTAATACTGTATATAAAATACTCTTCCCTGCGAAGACACGTCTGAGATTTTATTACAGATGAACAAAATCTCATTGAAAAGTAAAAGATTCAATCAGAAATGAAACAACTTATGAACGTAAAAGACACAATCATTGAAATCGAGGTTAAAGTTGTCACTGTTCATTTCAGGGACACATCCGGGCCTTTGTTTTCTCTTCATATTTTCGCCAGTTTAGACTTTGTTAACATTATTATGATCATTACTCGCTAAGCTGCAACTCTAGTTGGAAAAACATGATGCTTTAAGACCAAGGGATACAACAGGAAAGATAGCCCAGTGAGGAAAGGAAATAAGAAAATAAATTACACGAGAAGTAATAAACAAATAATACAGAATATTTCAAGATCAGTAACAACGTTAAAATAGATTTGTCATATATAACTACGAAGACAGACTTATGTCAGCCTGTTCAAAATAAATGTCAGGATGCCTGAAAACTTTAAATCAATCGATCAATGTTCAACATGAAAATATTAGTTGAAAGTTTGAACTTCTGAAGTTCCACGGATTTAACTGCCTGAGTAGGAAGCTCGTTCCACAATCCGATCACAGCTGTAGTAAAACTTCTGGAATACTGTGAAGTATTGAGCCTTATGATCACCACCAGTCCAAATTTCTACACAAGGGAAACCTGTAGTAACAAGGCAATGGCTACTGGTGCATCGGCATCTAGACCTGCCTATGCGAGGGAAAAACTTGAACTCGAAATCGCCGATGATTTTACTAAAAAGTTACGATAATGAACTGAAAACATAAAACACCTTAGCTATAGGCTTAGCCCTAAAGGTGTAAAGGTCTCTCATGAATGGCATAGGTCAGGCCCAATCTCCGTCTAAGCTACGAACCAGGGAGGGCCAGGCAGTGGCTGTTGATGACTTAGCAGGTAGACCTATACAATAAGATCCCCAAAACTACTCATCCTGAGCTCGGAAGGATGGTGAGGTTGCAGACGCGACAAGAAAATATCAAGCTTAAACGGGACTCGAACCGCAGCCCGGCAGAATGCCAGGCAGGGACGTTTCCAACGGACTACCACCAGCCTTAGCAATGGCAATTCGATGAATAGATCCTAAAGTAAACCGAGGTTCACTTTGTTGATAAACATAACGAAGAAATTATTGCACTGATTTAATAATAATAATAGAATGATGATAATAATAATAATAATAATAAATACAATGATAATAATAATAATATTGATAATAATAATAATATTGATAATAATAATAATAACAAATATTAATAAAATAATAATAACAATATTAATAAAATAATAATAATACTATTACTTATAATAATAATAATAATAATAATAATGATAATAATGATGATAATGATAATAATAATAATAATGATAATAATAATAATAATAATTATTATTATTATTATTATTATTATTATTATTACAACAAAGAAACTAAAATCCAGAGTAAAAATAAATAAAACACACAAAAAAGATATAAGAAACATCATACTGGAGTGTGGCGATACATCTATTGTTACTGACGTCTAATAAAATGAAACAGGCGAACAACATTAGGGTCACAGCTGGCCGTCCAGCGATGCACACCTGTCTAAAGAGGACGCATTCTTTGAAATCCTCCCAAGCCCAAAGGCGCTTCACATCTGAAACCCTCTTCACCCTGGATACTGAACAGACCAATATTGTCTAAATTTGTTTGCGCTGATTTATTTACAGATGAAGGAAAATAAATTTTTCACGCATATATAGTAATTGTATTATTCTTACGGTAAAACATAAAATTATAGCAGATATTTTTTCATATAGCCTATATATATATATATATATATATATATATATATATATATATATATATATATATACATATATGTGTGTGTGTATGTATATATATATATATATATATATATATATATGTATATATATATATATATATATACTGTATATATGTATATATACATTATATATATATATATATATATATATATATATATATATATATATATATATATATATATATATATGTGTGTGTGTGTGTGTGTTGCGTGTATAACTAGAGATAATTTTCCATGAAGATACAAACGTTGTCGACTGTTAAATTAAACAATCTATATGATACATTCGGCAGATAATTCCAAAGCAATCTAAATAAGGTGAGAGATTCTTTAATCACAAAATATATATATATATATATATATATATATATATATATATATATATATATATATATATATAAGGTTCTATTGGAATATAATCAATGCCCCCGACAATATAAAGATTTATGACTGAGAAAATGTACGTTATCTGATGATTAAAATGTGAGAAAAATCTTTGGAGAAATGTTGGGCTCTATCAATGAGAACTTTGTTTACCATGATTTAAAGTTAATCATTCGAAGTTATGTTTGAGTATATTTTTCTTGGAAAATAGTAGTAGTCAGGAAACGTGGGATTTTTCATTGTACACTGTATGTGAATATCTTTAAATGCCTTTTGTGTACACTGGTGGTCATATAAAGATTACATTTTCAGTTTCCTTTGAGTTACAGCACTCAATTAAATCCTTGTCTTAATGCTTTCCTTATAAAATCTGCGTATTATACCAGCCCATTATATATATATATATATATATATATATATATATATATATATACATATATATATTTATATATATAATATATATTTATATATGTATACTGTATATATACAGTATATATATATATATATATTAAAAAAAAGCCATATATTTTTGATACATTAATGTCTGGATTCTCTTAACGATCTCGAAATCAGAGCACCAGGCGAAATGACACGCCTTTCTTCGTGGCCAAGAGGTTTAGTCACTGGGGCTCTGATCCCGAGGTCGTTAAGAGAATCCAGACATTAATGTATCAAAAATATATGACTTATTTGAATATGAAAAACACGTCTAAACGTGCAAAATTTATCACACACACACACACACACACACACACACATATATATATATATATATATATATATATATATATATATATATATATATATAAGATCTCGTCGTTTTTTATATGTGTTCGTCTTCAAAAGCTCTTCATCCTCAGCTAAATATTCGCGTCGTTAATATATTTCTGACCAAAATCCTTTATATGTTTATTATGTACATTATGTTCACTATCAAAATCGTAACAAACACTACATGTTCACTCCTTTCTTCAATTTCCATTTATGACAACCTTTCTTGCCTACTGTAGACTTCAATCTCAATAGCTTTGGATGGCCACTGTACCATGACATTCAATCTACAGCAGATCACATGTCTACCACTCTCCGATATATTTACTCCAGAACATGTGCACCAATCACCTTCTTCCATTCTCTCATGTCAGTGTTCGTTGGTCCCATTCCCTTGTTCCCATTGGTTATCGTAACTTTATTCTTGCTCACCTTTACTTTTAATGTTCTTCTATAGTAACCTTCTGAGCAAAGATCTGGCAGTAATGTTAGTCTTCTGGAAGCGTTTTAAATGTTGTATGAGCAAATATCTAACTAACACATATTCCTTCACTGCTTTATTTTCACTAATTCATTGAAGTAGGTTACTGAAAATATCGGCTATTTCACCTCCAAACATAATCATAGAACTTAGCGCCATTAAAAATAATAAGATTCAATTTTGCAAAAAAGTTATAGAAAGTTCCATCCCGACCCGCTTTCACTCCCCGAAAACCCAACCCTAATTTCCAGCGCCATTATGGAAAATAGCCAACACCCGACCTCCTAATATCACGAACGAGTGGGGCAACTGCCAACACGGATAAAACTTAATAGGCCTACACCAATCCAGTCATCCTTTTGAGGCCGCCCATCCCCTACCCGCTCCTCTGACACCCCTTACGCTACTTCCTGTTATACTCTAATGG
>NC_090757.1:61563924-61591424 GCF_036898095.1 Palaemon carinicauda | reverse complement strand
AAGAAATGATTGGATACAAAGTAAAGTTCAAGTGGTGTAAAAGAAATGATTGGATACAAAGTAAAGTTCAAGTGGTGTAAAAGAAATGATTGGATACAAAGTAAAGTTCAAATGGTGTAAAAGAAATTATTGGATACAAAGTAAAAAGTTCAAATGGTGTAAAAGAAATGATTGGATACAAAGTAAAGTTCAAATGGTGTAAAAGAAATGATTGGATACAAAGTAAAGTTCTAATGGTGTAAAAGAAATGATTGGATACACAGTAAAAAGTTCAAATGGTGTAAAAGAAATTATTGGATACAAAGTAAAGTTCAAGTGGTGTAAAAGAAATGATTGGATACAAAGTAAAAAGTTCAAATGGTGTAAAAGAAATGATTGGATACAAAGTAAAGTTCAAATGATGTAAAAGAAATGATTGGATACAAAGTAAAGTTCTAATGGTGTAAAAGAAATGATTGGATACAAAGTAAAAAGTTCAAATGGTGTAAAAGAAATGATTGGATACAAAGTAAAGTTCAAATGGTGTAAAAGAAATGATTGGATACAAAGTAAAGTTCAAATGGGAAGTTACAACATTCAATTAATTTTGATATACTGTGGAATAGAAGGCACTGAATCATAAATCGGGGACACTGGAAATAAATGGGAATAAAGTTCAAGCGGGAAACTTGAAAGGATTGTGGTGGCCTATTGGAAACGTTCCTGCTGGCGATCTGCCGGACTAGGATTTGAGTCAAACGCAATCCTGATAGTTTCTTGTAGTGTCTGCAACCTTTCCATCTTTGTGAGCTAAGGAGGGGGAGGCTTGAGGTAGCCTGTTGCTAAATAATCAGCAGCCGTTGCCCGGCCCTTCCTGGTCCTAGCTGGGGGGAGGGGGCTTGGGCGTTCATCATATGTATATATGGTCAGTCTCTACGGCACTGTCACTGTCCCTTGTCTCTGCCATTCATCAACGTAATTTAAAACTTTACTATAAAAAGCAAATGATAGACACCACAAGAGGACAAAGAAATAACCAATATCGCGAGGTAGCAGTTAGGTACTAAAAGAGAGGCGAGGTAAATATAAGTTACCTTATTTAACAAGATAACGAGCTTACAAACAAACAGTTGAGGACAACAATGGCACAAAAATTCAAACACTACAAATCATGCAATGGCAACCTTAAACAGTATTTTCTACTATCAATGGGGGAGAGAGAGCGAGAATAAAAAAAAAAAAAAAGAGCATGTATGAATCACGTGCCGTACAACAACAATAAATAAAAGATGAATTTAAGACACAAATTAGAGAGATTAGAATATGAAAGATCTTTAAATGAAGGTAAACGATGAACTGTGTAGAACCTTTTTTTTCTTTCTTTTTTTGGGGGGTAAAGAAATGAATGATCAATGTTGAGCAAAATATAGAAATACACAATCTGTCAAAACAATATTTCCAATCAAATCAGAGAAATGACAAGGGATAAAACATTCACTTTACATAAATTTCACAGCAGAATTCCATCGATCACCAAGAATAAAAATGTGAAAACACTCACTCTAAAAATGTTTCAAATTCTAATACTAGCCATGAAATATATGTAAAAAAACAGTCGCTTGAATATAAAAAGTAAAAGTTCACAAGTTAGGAATCATACCTATAAATACAACAGGAATAAAAATTAAACCTTTTTAAAATGCAAATGCAGGACAGAACCAAAATGATTTAAATTTCATCCACACACACACACACACACACACACACATATATATATATATATATATATATATATATATATATATATATATATATATATATATATACACATATATATACACAGTATATATATACATATATATATATATATATATATATATATATATATCTGTGTGTGTGGGTGTGTGTATGTGTCTGAGGCCTTTGTTCTGCAGTTGACTAGTAACGGCTGATGATACACACACTCACACACAAACACACACACACACACACACATATATCTATATATATATATATATATATATATATATATATATATATAATGAGAATGACAGACAATAGACGGACATTTAGATTAACAGAATGGGTCCCTAGAGACTGCATAAGAAGCAGGGGAGAAAGAGAAGATGATGAATTGACGAACTAAGAACATTTGTGTGCATAAACTGCCAATGAAAGACCTTAAACAAACGCGAGTGGAAGGACATATCTGAGGCCTTTGTCCTGCAGTGGACTAGTTATGGCGGATTGGCTGATGATGATGATGATATAAACATAAATACATCGCACATAGGTCTATCTGCTGAGACATCAGCAGCCACTGCCTGGCCCTCACTGGTCCTAGCTTGGGTGGAGAGTAGGCTTGGGCGCTGATCATATAATATATGGTCAGTTTCTAGGGCATTGTCCTAATTGCTAGGGCAATGTCTCTATCCCTTGCTTCTGCCATTCATGAGCGACCTTTATACCTTTAAATATGAACCATTTACCTAATATACATGCGTAGTATTGAATTAAAAGGTCAAGATATTGAAGACTAGCGAAATCTAACTGAGGCCCTTTGCGTTAATAAGCGTAGGAGGAGATAATGATGATGAGATACGGGTACACAAAAGTTAACAGCGTTGAGATACTACCGTTAGAGAGTTAAGGGGTACTTTGACTGGTCAGACAGTACTACAGTGGATCCTTCTCTCTGGTTACGGTTCTTTCCCTTTGCCTACACATACACTGAATAGTCTGGCCTATTCTTTACAGATTCTCCTCTGTCCTCATACACTTGATAACACTGCGATTACCAAACAATTCTTCTTCACCCAAGGGGTTAACTACTGCACTGTAATTGTTCAGTGGTTACTTTCCTCTTAGTAAGGGTAGAAGAGACTCTTTAGCTATGGTAAGCAGCTCTTTTAGGAAAAGGACACTACAAAATCAAACCATGGTTCTCTAGTCTTGGGTAGTGCCATAGCCTCTGTACCATGGTCTTCCACTGTCTTGGGTTAGAGTTCTCTTGCTTGAGGGTACACTCAGGCACACTATTCTATCTAATTTCTCTTCCTCTTGTTTTGTTTAAGTTTTTATATTTTATATAGGAAATATCTATTTGATTGTTGTTACTGTTCTTATAATATTTTATTTTTCCTTGTTTCCTTTCCTCACTGGGCTATGTTCCCTGTTGGAGCCCCTGGGCTTATAGCATCCTGCTTTTCCAACTAGGGTTGTAGCTTAGCAGTTAATAATAATAATAATAATAATAATAATAATAATAATTGAGTAATAATGAAAGACTTATCATGAAAAATGAACAACACTGCTTCACCTGCCTGAAATAGGACCAGACAGGAGTGGTGTAATCGGGCCTCAGTGGCCAAGCACTCAAGCATAAAGACCCTTTCCATGAATAATAAACAAACGCAAATCACACGAAAAAGAAAAGCGTAATAAACAAGCCCAACTGGAAGTCACAATGCGGCCTTTAATGAAACTCAATTACAGGATTTGTCATCGCGATCGAGGCTGATGGGAAAGGAAATGGAAAGGGAGAAAAACGAGGATGGAAATGACGCCACGGAGGTAATGAATAGTGAAATGAAAGTAATGAATGATTGCGAACTAAAATGTGTTCTTCGTTTAAGCAAATTATAAGAATGCCATCGCAATGAAAACTAAACGACTGATACTGAAAAGGAAAAAAAAAAAAATAAAATAAAAATAAAATAAAAGAAATGAATAAACCTGAGCATTACTTCGTTATGACAGAAATGGACATACTGTGTCGAAGGACAATAACACAGACTTATTGCGCGAAATGTCCTTCATTCTAAAATAAATGTGTCATAAATTCACATCTGACTGCTCAGTTGCATGGAAAGGTTCTATTTACCAAATGCAAATTGTAAATTAAAAGATAATTGCGGGAGGGGGAATATTAATGTCATTCAACAACAACACGAATTCATTTATGTTAAACTTATTACTTTTTTTTTATCCAGTAATCAATAAATATAAGTAAAATGAAATAAAGAGAATTAATATCGTATGTCTTAACTGTATAAAGGAATATTCTCTATATCATTAATATTACTATCCTTACAATTACAATTATTATTATCATTACTAACAATAGAAATATTAATGGTAATTATATGTTGATACTGTTCTTACAGCATATTACATCAATTGTTCGTTACTTCTCTTGTAGTTTATTCATTTCCGTTCACTCACTGAGCTATTTTTTCCTGATGGAGCCTTTTGGCTTTTAGCATCCTGATTTTCCAACTTGGATTGTAGCTTAGCTAGTAGTAGTAGTAGTAGTAATAGTAGAAAAACTGTGCTAAAAAGGGTTAAAATCGACAACGATAAAGTTACAAAACACAAAGAAACATCAGAGATTGGATTCTAAACTTCCCGAAGCTCACAAAAGAACAAGAAAGAAAGAAACATCATCAACCCCGATTCACAAACGGTACTGCTGAATTACGACCTAAATAAAGACCACCTGTTCCCGGCTAAACAAAATAATTAATTAAGTGCATCTCTCGCAGCATCTCCATCTCATTCTGCATCCTCCCTCCCCTCTCACTCTACTCTCTTCATTTAAGGACGATGCAGCTCTCTCTCTCTCTCTCTCTCTCTCTCTCTCTCTCTCTCTCTCTCTCTCTCTCTCTCTCTCTCTCTCTCTTTCTCTCTCTCTCTGTTCGTACTCAAAATGAATTGCACTCAAATTATCTTTTAATACATACGCTTCAAAGTTTTTTTATATCTATTTTTGGTAGGGAAAAATTAAGTTTTTTTGGAAGCTTGGGCATCAAAACGTCACTAAAACATGCTTCCATCACATCTGCCTACCTTAGTTCCCAAGTTTTAACCATTTTATTACCTTAAATCTCATTTAATTTCCTTATTGATTTTTTGTCTAACCATTTTCTCATATCCACATTTCTTTGTTAAATGTATACATATTTTACCTTTAAAGAATTTTCTTCCCCGTTTTCAAATTCACGTTTGTACAATTAACTTGAAATTTAGTCTTTCTTGTAGTTATACAACAGTCTTGACCATTTTCATTTTCTATATTCAATAGTTTTTCTTTTTTTTTTTTTCTGTGAAAAAGACTTCCCTCCACAATCGTGCTCCGTCAATAAATTAACCTTTATTAATTCCCCCTGCAAAAAATGTATGTAGTCGCCAGCTCTCCTTGACAACGATAAAATCACGGTTTTTTTTCTTTTTCATCCAATATCAATCTTATCAAACAGTTATAAATCTGGCCACCACAGTATAATATTTCTTTATAACTCTGTCTATTATTTCTTTTTGCAACTTTGAACGTTATCAACTAATACAGCAGTTTACACTTTATTTTAAAAATACCATCATCATAAATATGTTATAAACGTATAATATAAAGAGGATATTCATTAATTATTGTTTTTAATCCTTTTCATTCTTCATATTTTGAAATTCTTCTGCTTTCCCACCGTTATTCACACATTATGGGGTCGGTTGACAGATGTGCCCTCTCAAATTCCTTCTATCAAAGGCATCATCATCTTCCACTAAAGTTATCCCCATGTCAAAATATCGATAAATGACCACCTGGCTCTACATTACGGGGTAGGTTACCTGATTTCTTTTAAAATGGTAGAAGTGAGTCTTAATAGGAAATTTTCTTTTGAGAAACGTGTCAGGTCGTTTCTTCGTCAATTGTCCAGAAATTTGACATGTTGAGAAAGTTTTTAGAGAGTTTTGATGATTAATCTTTTATTCTCCTACGATTTCAGCATTGTTCTCCGGTCTGGTCGTCCCACTGTTAACTCCAGTCTATTAAATCCCTTATTCCCAATCTTGATAACAATTTCTCTTCCCGTCGTGCAGTTACCTCTTTGTGTATGTTACATTAGATTCTTCATAATTCTGACCATCTTCTCCTTTCCCATCGTTATTCCTACATTAAGGGGTCTGTTGCCTGATGCGCCCTCTCCAATGCCTTCTACCAAAGGCATCCTCTTCCACAACACCTTTTCTCTCCATATCATCCTTCACATTATCTCGCCATCTAGTCCTCTGCCACCCTCGCCATCTTCACGCCCCCACCCTCATAGGTACCTCCCAAACCCTCTTCACTTCCTCCTCACCATCTATCCTTAAAACGTGCCCACATTCTTCAGTGTATCAAACCTTCTTCAGCGGAACCGTCTAAACTCCTTTTCTCCAACCTCCCTTTACATAATTAAGCTTCATATTTTTCTCTCTGTCAAAATTCTTATCACAGCTATTTTCTTTAATGCTCGGAGTTCTTCTACACCTCCTAATGACCTCAGGACCTGTAATAAGCAATTCCATTAATCCCGTTTACATCATCATTTGTTGATACTCGCACGAGATAGCCCGGAGCTCCCCAAATTAATTTGCATTTTTTCCCTCTCAACACTCCAAAGAGGTTCCATTTCTTCAAAACACCAGCGAGACTCTCAACCTAATCTTTTCCAGAGCAAGATTCCCTAATCTCTTCCCCACTAAAATCTCCCATTTTACTGCCTCCTTCAACCTTCTTCTCCTTTCTTTCTCATGAAGCTCCCAAACAGATCCTAAAGCCCTCCATTTAACACGATCGCCCCCTACATAATTCTCCTTCTCTCACCCCTCAGTCCCTTAAAAACAAAGGCCTTTTAATCTCAAAAGACAATCCATAAAGACGTCTCGACCTTCATCCCCCCAGCCCCACCCCGTTAGTCACTATCCAACACCACCAACCTCGCTAAAGGTATCCTTCCTTTATATGATGAGCTGTAAAACCAAAATGTAAAGTACATGGCTGAATATACTTAAAGCAAGCTGATTTCATCGCTATTTTAAACTTGTTTAGATATAATCTTTCAAACAATATCGACAACTGAAATTCCTTACTTCTTTTCTGGAATCCGTTGTCGAATATTGATATATCAATATTTTGATAAAATCTTCTTTAAAGAGAATCATTTGCCTTACCTTTAATGGGAAGCTTGAAAATACTACAAACCTTTTCCAGCTACGGATGTTTTCACCAAATCATTCTACAATATGTTTATACCGTAGATGTTGTACAAAGAGAATTTAAAAAAAAAAAAAAAAATCATAATAGATGATTGTCATAGAGCCCTTTGGCAGATGATACCTATGGAAAAAAATATTTATTAGACAACTTCGGATGATGATGAATTTCATAAGATTTCAATTAATTACAATAACACAGAGTAACAATGCAATTCAATTAATTTTCAAATAATCGACCATGCTTACAGCAATAGAGTAATTATATTCGTTATTTCGTCCACATTATATCTACTGTTGACCTAAGTCTCGTTTAATAGCTTCCTGTATATATATAACTGATTTGAACGCTGTTACTTATCTTAAAATATCTAACATTTTCTATTTTTCACTTGTAAATACTTTATTTGCTATTTCGTTATTTCCTTTCCTCACTGGGCTATTTTTCCTTGTTGGAGCCCTTGGGCTTGTAGCATTCTATCTTTTCAAACATGGTTGTAGAGTGGCTCATAATAATAATAATAATAATAATAATAATAATAATAATAATAATAATAATAATCACTAGCGATATTATTTAATACTTCAGATATTTTCCCATAGTAAAGACATTTTCTTAATTCTAATTTTTTATCATCTTTTGATTTTCTAAGTAAATTTTCCCATGTTTTTTTTTTTTTTTCTTTTTTATTAAACCTTTTCTGGTAAACTGCTCTTTCCGAAAGATTATTCACTGTTTAATCATTATTGCATGATAGAAGGGTTGTTTTATAATGAGGCTATAAGATTACAGAGAGAGAGAGAGAGAGAGAGAGAGAGAGAGAGAGAGAGAGAGAGAGAGAGAGAGAGACTTTTGACTTGTCAAACATCATCATCATAATAATAATAATAATAATAATAATAATAATAATAATAATAATAATAATAATTTCAATAATTTCATTGATAATTATTTCAATAATAATAATAATAATAATAATAATAATAATAATAGGACCACTCCATATTCTAAGCAATGCTGTTGTCTTATCAGCGATTCAACTATGAACACTCTTGATGCATCATACTGTTCCTATGACCTATATACAATTCAGGACCATTAACCACCCTCTCTCCCTCTCTCTCTCTCTCTCTCTCTCTCTCTCTCTGAAGTGACAGCTAACGACACAATGATTGTGTAAGGACTCTCTTATGTCTTCTGGCAGATAATAATAATTCTCATTATGACCTTTATCTCTGAGTGAGACGCACGTTGACAGAATTGTCACTCAAGCAAATGCCAGAAGAATATTCTAGCTCAAATGCTCTCTTATTATGTATATTAAAATTATTTCTTTTAAATTTGGTTTTAGGCCAGTTTTATAAATAAGCACAAAATCGTGGTTATTTTAAAATATATACTTTTGCATTGTGTATACAATGCTAAAAATTTGCCGTAAAAAAGCGGTAAAAATCCTGGAATAAATGTTGCCCATTTACCGTTTTAAAAACGGATATATTGACGTAAAGGAGTAATATTACGGTCATCAACCCGTAAAAAATACTAACAAAGTAAGGAAAAATGACGGTCGTCTGTATTTTACTGAAATATGGTTGAGAACAGTATATTTTTCCGGAGAATTTCCGATTAAAATTACGGTTTTTTCTGACAGTGTAAATATGAATATACTGTACATACGCAGACTCGCAGAGCAAACGAGAGCATTTTACTTTTCCTTAACGACGAATGCATCCACTAAAGTGAATACGGATTCATATAGAGGGTTAAGTCATTTAAAAGAGATCAACATAAACAATAAAGTATTATTGAAGCGGCCATTCAAAACTAATTTAAGTTAACATTCAACAACGCTGGCAAGTAATTTTTAGTGTTTCTAAGCCAAAATGGACTAAATTTTTTCCCCTGAATGAGCTTATATATAATTAAGAAATGGGAAAAAATTATAGTTTACGCAAAACATTACATAATGGTAGTCCTTTTTAGTATGGCAGAAAGTTAGTCGATAGTTGTAGTGTGGAACATGGTTATATTAAAAAATAACTGTAAAACTAGTAATACAACTATAACATGAAAGCTTAAGAGGCCGCAAACGAGTATCTCTTTCAAATGTTTAGTGGTTGAAAGGTCACTCCTGAACGGCAGAAACTAGGGACAGAACAATGCCCAAGAGACTGACCAAATACCCTATCCACCTAAGTTAGGACCAGGGAGGGTCAGGCAATGGTTGCTGAAGACTCAGCAGGTAGAACTATTCCTCGTTCACAAGGACTGTGACGTTGAAGACACTACTAGAAACAATCGAGTTTGAGCGGGTCTCGAACTGACGTCTAACAGATTGCCAAGCAAGGACGCTTCCATTAGACTATATTTGTCTGTCCCGGTGGCTTTTTTTTTTTTTTTTTTTGGTGGAATATTCGTGAAAATCTACACCCAACTGTGACAAAACCAACTTCAAGGAGACTTCCGCCATTTATCTTAAAATACCCAAACCCAAGAAAGAGAAACTTGCGCAGCTGAAATGAAAAACAAAAAGATATATATTATAAACTAGAAGGGTTTTTATTCACGGTATCAAAAATACGAAAGGGGAAAAACCGCCTACGTGTACAGAAGAGGAGCGAGTTCAGTCCAATATGAAAATATTTTTTTTTTTTTTTTAAAAATTCAAGTCTTCCGTATTCAAGACAGCCACAAAAATGCTCCGGGATAATCCTCAGTAATAACATCCTCGGTATTGCATGATACGAACCCTACCTACCACCCAGCCCTCCACCCACCACCCCACCCCTTTATATCCCTACCTCTGACATTTAAAACTACTACCTCTTTCTTCTCTCTTTCTCTCCTTCCTAAACGTTCGAACCTGCACACAAAGAAAGACACACGCAGTGTACGGATGCAGTTATGCTAATTCCTGCCACTGTTACCCTGTGATAAACAAATAAAGTATCTATTTACAAACACACTCACACACACACATATATATACATATATATACATATGTATGTATATATGTATACCCTTTCTGAGTGGGAATACCTTAACGCAATGAAAGGGTTTGCGTATCGTCATGATCCGCAAAGATGTACTAGTCAGGGCCACCCATATTAGGTTGGTTTGCGGGGGCCAGCGTGGTGATGAAAAGAGTCAAGCCCCAGATTTGAATTGGCATGTCTGAGGCTTCTGTCCTGCAGTGGACTAAAGGGGCTGCATTTATTGGTATCGTGTATATATATATATATATATATATATATATATATATATATATATATATATATATATATATATATACACATATATATATATATATATATATATATATATATATATATATATATATATATATATATACATACTGTATATGACTGACAGACTGATTTTGAGTTTTCTGGCACCCTGATATCGAAGGTTATTGACGCCGATATCGTTGCGTGTTTACTCATGAACAGAAGGCTCCAGCTGTAATTAGCCATCTCACAACCTCATTCACCCTTTAACTACTGCGCAGTTGCAGCGCAGACACAAATTGCTTTACAAACTACACTAAAGCCTATTCAGCAGTTCATCGCACCCTATCTCGCTTAGAATCTCTTGCTTTTCGGGTACGAGGGCCTCTTTGTTACTATCTCGTCCACATAAATTGCACTCACACACACACACACACACAATCTATAATCCTGCCTTCTACCACACATTCATCGTACTGCTATTTTTCTCAAAATGTCAGTCGTTTTATCTATGTGGAAGCCTATTTGAACTTCCCTGCCTCTCAATCCGTTAGACGGGAGTTCAAGAGCCGCTGAAACTTGATAGGTCCTAGTACTATCTGCAACCTCATTATCCTTGCGAGCTAGGGGTTGAGATTTGGAGGAGCCTATATTTATACCTGTGGAGTCATCAGCAGCCATTACCTAGCTCTCCCTGGTCCTTGGACGATGATCGCATGTATATATATTCAGTCTCTAGGGCGTTATACTGTCCCTTAACAATGCCATTCATGAACGACCTATAAACATACATTAGCACATCATCTATCTCAGTTGCTTTACCCCACTTTCATTCATATGCTTTGAATATCCACAACTCTACAAGGCTTATACAAGAGAATTGACTCTTGTATATCAGAACCTTTGCTTCCAAATGAGAAACTTCTTTTTATAGCAAAACACTTTCAGATATCCTGACATATTTGTGATGAACCTCTCCTTCCGACCTAATTCAATCACTATTTTATCTCCCGAATAATTCAAGCAATGGTATAGCTCTTGGTAACATTCACTTTCAACTTTCCCCATTCACGAACACTTTCAAAGTATTTTAATCGTCTTTCCTTCTTTTATTCACGATCATAACTCAACTCCATATCATCTAGAAATACCAAATATAAAATTCATTCGCAAAACCTATACGTTTTCCAAAAAAGTGCACCTATATTTCCAATCTACTTTAGAATTATGTATATGGATATATAAAATATATATTTATACATACATACATATATACACTATATATATACTGTATACATATATATACTGTATACATATATATATATACTGTATACATATATATATATATATATACTGTATACATATATATACTGTATACATATATATACTGTATACATATATATATATACAGACACACATATATATACAGTATATACACAGAGCTGGAATCCAGCGTGGACCAAGTTACATAAACCCTCTTTGTACCTCTGTTGACGTAAAGCCAACGAAATGACCTATGTATCTGGTGGTTATTCGACTGCAGTAGGCAGTGGGTGACAAACAGTAACTTCCTCCCAAAACCCATCACGCATGAAGTAAAAAATGCACATGAGAGGAAAATTGTAATGTAAACTAGTGTACACGACCTGTACAAAATGACGGCTACATATTTGGATTGCTATGCACACACACACACACACACATTCACCCCTTCTCAGCCCCTACCCCTTTCCTAATTACAGCCCACTGGTTCGGTAAATTTGTAGAATGAAATTTCCGAGCGTACTTCTAAAGGGTAACCCCTTTCACCAGTGTATGTCTACTTCTCTTATTCCTGAGCATGAGAGAAATATATATATATATATATATATATATATATATATATATATATATATAACACACACACTTATTCTTTCTTACTTAAGAGATTCGTCATACCTAATGATCATGTAAAAATCCTTATACTATAATCCAAAGGAACTAAATACTGAACTCTCCGTCAAAGTGAATGAATATTCCCGGAAAACAATGACGACTAATTAATAACTCCAATTCATTCCACTATAATAATTGAGTAGCCTTTTTTTACCCAGAGAGAGAGAGAGAGAGAGAGAGAGAGAGAGAGAGAGAGAGAGAGAGAGAAAGAGAGAGAGTTAAAAACATCCCAAAACTTAATTTAAAGTACTTTAATGTTATCAAAATTTACATTAATTACAAATAGTAATTCTAACCAATGCGAAATCTCTGGAACTTCCATTAGTTGGACTTTTCGTCCTTTTAAAATGGGTTAGTTTCGGGGAAGGCTTTGGTGCCCATTAGCGTCTGATATGACGACAAAACTTTAGTTGTTAATACTGTTGTCGGAAGTCATTACTGTTGTTTGTGTGGGGGGAAAACAACTTGGTTTTTCATCGTCGTCTTAAGTTTGTTGAGAAGTGTCTAATGTCATCGCCAAGCCTCTGATGTCTCGAATTTTCATTAAGTCTTATAGACGCCACAAAGTTTTGCTGTTCGACGTTTTATTCACAGTTATAAAGCATCAGTTATTTTCCATTGTACGATCAAACACTATGAAGCTTGCTGCTGTGATGATAGAAGACTATACTGTAGCTTATTTCACTGATGATAAAAGGATATTAAACTAGCTGCTGTTGCAATAGAAGACTATAAATATTCCCGCTGCGATAATATAAGACTATAAATCTTGCTGCTGTGACAATAGAAAACAATATAAAGCTTGTTACTGTGACAATAGAAGAGTATGAAGCTTGATGCTGTTGCAATAGAATACTATAAATATTTCTGATGTGACAATGAAAGAATATAAAGCTTGATGCTGTTGCAATAGAAGACTATAAATATTTCTGCTGTAACTCCAGTAGATTTTTATGTTTGTTTCTTCAGCGCTAGAATACTAAACTATTACTGCTCTGACAACGGAAGACTAAAAAGCTTGCTGATGTAGAGATAAAAGACTACATCTTTCTGTTATGACAATAGAAGAGTATAAATCTTTCTGCTGTTGCAATAGAAGACTACACCTTTCTTCTGTGACAATAGAACACTATAAAGCTTGTTGCTGTAGCTATAGAAGACTATAAATCTTTATTCTGTTATAATAGAAGATTAAAAAAATTGCTACTGTAGCAACAGAAACCTATAAATCTTTCTACTGTGACAATAGAAGACTATAAAGCTCCCTGCTATGACGATAGAAAACCGTATAGCATATCTCATTGATAATAGAACACTACAGTGCTTGCTGCAGTAGCAATAGAAGACTATCAAATCTTTCTGCTGTGGTAATAAAAGATTATAAAGCTTGCTGCTGTTGCGATAGAAGACTATAAATCTTTCTGCTGTGGTAATAGAAGATTATAAAGCTTGCTGCTGTTGCGATAGAAGACTATAAATCTTTCTGCTGTAAAAATAAAAGGCTATAAAGCTTACTGCTGTTGAAATAGAAGACTAAAAATCTGCTGTGACAGTAAAAGACTATAAAACTTGCTGCTGTTGAGATAGAAGATTATAAAGATTGTTGCTGTTGCGATAGAAGACTGTAAATATTTCTGCTGTGAAAATAAAAGTCTATAAAACCTTGTTGCTGTTGCGATGAAAGACTAAAAATCTGCTGTTGCGATATAAGATTATAATCTTTCTGCTGTGACAATAGAAAACTATAAAGGTTACTGCTGTTGCAATAGAAGACTATAAATCTTTCTGCTCTGACAATAGAAGACTAAAAATCTTTCTGCTGTTGCGATAGAAGATTATAATCTTTCTGCTGTGACAATAGAACACTATAAAGCTTGCTGCTGTTGCGATAGAACACTATAATCTTTCTGCTGTGACAATAGAACACTATAAAGCTTACTGCTGTTGCGATAGAAGACTATAAATCTTTCTGCTGTGACATTAGAAGATTCTAAAATATGCAGCTGTGACAAAAGAAGACTAATAATTTTTGCTCTGACAAAAGAAAACTAAAAATCTTGCTGCTATGACGATAAAAGACTATACATTTTTCTTCTGTAAATATAGAAGACTATAAAGCTTGGCATTGTGACGATAGAAGAATATAAAGCATACTGCTGTGACAATAGAACACAATATAGCTTATTACATTGATAGTAGACTATAATTCTCGCTTATGTAGCGACAGAAGAGTATAAAGCTTGTTGCTATTATTATTATCATTATTAATTGCTAAGTTACAACCTTAGTTGGAAAAGCAAGATGCTACAAGCCCAGGGGCCCCAACAGGGAAAATAGTCCAGTGAGGAATGGAAAAAAGGAAAAATTTAATATTTTAAAGAGAGAAACATTAAAATAAATATTTCCTATATAAACTATAAATACTTTAACAAAAAAAAAAAAAGAGGAGAAATAAGACAGAATAGTGTGCCCGAGTGTACCCTCAAGCAAGAGAACTCTAACCCAAGACAGTGGAAGACCATGGTACAGAGGCTATGGCACTACCCAAGACTAGAGAACAATGGTTTGATTTTGGAGTGTCCTTCTCCTAGAAGAGCTGCTTACCAAAGCTAAATAGTCTAAAGATTACTGTTATGACGAACGAAGACTATAAATCTTGCTGATGTGACAAAAGAGGACTAAAAAGCTAAAGTTTGTTGCTATGATGATAGAAGATTATAAAACTTCCCGCTGTAACGACAGATGACTATAAATCTTGCTAATTATAAAGCTGACAACAATGTATCTTTAGCAATATACCCTCAGCGTTTCTTCATCAAACTAAACAGCATAAAAATGTATCATGCACCGACTACAATAAGAAAATCTTTTTTTTTTTTAAATAAATGTATTTCAACCCGGGATAATTTAATTAGAATGACTAATTACGAAATTAAAATTGGGTAACAATTGATATAAAGAAAACAAAAATAGGATTGTTAATCAGTATAAAAATAAAGCTATTCAAGCAATGAGAGAGAGAGAGAGAGAGAGAGAGAGAGAGAGAGAGAGAGAGAGAGAGAGAGAGAGAGAGAGAGAGTTTTTGTTATGGAAGAATGGGCACATATTTTCGCTTGAATATAACAAGGGCCGTATGTGGCTTCTTTTGTGTGATAATCAGAACAAAGAATTAACTACAATAGCATATCTTTTTCTGTGGATTAACAATATATAACACACTCTCTTGTTCATTTTCTGTTGTAAAAATTAATTATCAATAATATTTTTCCTTGAATTATCAGTAGGTTTGCAAAAAGATCATAATTCAGCATCTTTCAAATTTGATTTAAGTATATCAGGATTGTGTTCTCTTCATCATCACTCAGATGTATATAAAAACAAATGAATAAATGATTAAATTTTGTTAATTAATTCAAGAGAACCTACACATTATCTCACAGACATAAAGAAAGACACCCCATTAGGATAATCATCTAGATCACTGAAACGCGTGGGTTGGGGAAGGGGGGAGGGGGGGGGGGGCACCACGAACAGACGGTAACGGTGAATCATTTGGAACCGGTTCATAGTAAGAAATCCAAAAGTCATTCAAACTACCAGAGCATACACTGTAATGACCCATTTTTTACACAACTCACACGCGCTGCGAACTTCATTTGTCTTTTTTTTTTTTTTTTTTTTTTTTCACTGTCAAGAGGGGATGGTCAAAAAGGTTTTTTTGTTTTTTTGTTTTTTTGTAACAGAGCACATTCTATTTTCTTCGTGATGAGTGCATTGCAACATTTCTTGCATGCACACAAACAATCACAGAAACATATACGAATTATATACCCCCACTCACGGTATTCATATGCATATGTAGACACACGTACGATTAATTGTGTACCATGGACCATGGTATACCACTGTCTTGGGTTAAGAGTTCTCTTGCTTGAGGGTACAATCGGGCACACTATTCTATCAAATTTCTCTTCCTCTTTTTTTGTTAAAGTATTTTTAGTTTATTTAGGAAATATTTATTTCAATGTTGTTACTGCTCTTGAAATATTCTATTTTCCCTTGTTTCCTTTCCCCACTGGGCTATTTTCCCTGTTGGGGCCCCTGGGCTTATAGCATCCTGCTTTTCCAACTAGGGTTGTAGCTTAGCAAGTAATAATAATAATAATAATAATAATAAAAATGACACCACATAAAATTAGGCTCCTTTTGAACACACTTCATACAATGTTTTTGGAAAATATACTGACAAAGGTTAACATTTAAAAGTATACGATGTTTTCTACTATATAATTTATCATTGAAACGAATATTTAAACGAAAATTTAACTCAATGAATAGAAATATAACTGAAAAAAATGGAAAATATCTCCTGGATATGTAAAAAAAAAAGTTGTTTACATACTACATTCTAGAAATTAAATTTATCAATTAATTCATTCTTGATCCACATAAGCTCCCTATTCCAGATATCCTTTTTGAATGTCATTTTTGCAGTTAAAAAAAATGTCTATATGACTCTATGCCTACGATTATAGCTACAGAAAACCAATATCTCAAGAAATACTTTTTTAACTCTCAAGAAACTGCAAATGTCTGTATTCATAAACATAGCCCCATAACAATGCTCCTGTTGGAGCTCTTGGACTTACAGCATCCTGCTTTTCCAGCTAAGGTTGTAGCTTGGCTAATAATAATAATAATAATAATAATAATAATAATAATAATGTACAAAATGTTTGTTTGCATAGATCAATAAACATATCAATTGATATACGCTAAATATGCAATGCATCATTATGGAAACTATTTCAAAACACAAAAAATAAAACTCATATTAACAAATTTTTCGGAAATTTAATTGCTCTCTAAATCACACTACCTCTAAATCTATTTCCTAACCTAACACACTTGTAAGTATATGAAAACGATCAATAAAGTTTATGAGTGAAATAAACTCTAGATAGAAACAAGATTCTGTTATGTGAAATGTTTGATGGTGCATCAGCTGTATGTTTGTCAATCTTTCCTCAATAGTGAATTACATTTGAAGATGAATCCGATCCAATCTTATAAATGTTACTTACTCTATTCACATTCGATAACAGGAACTGAGTTTTTTTATTATGAATAATTTCATGGGACACATCTAAAGATCTTAATGGAAATGATCAATTGTATTCGTTCAATAAATTATCTCAAGATGAAAGACTTCACTGTGATAACTGGCGATAACGAGGTCAATGACCTAGATAAACGTGGGTTTAATATAACTCGTCTAATCCCGAACACTTTAATACAAGCTCCAAATAGGCAAAGAACAAGCTCTGCATTGAAGCATGAATTTGAAATAAGTCAGCTCCAATGAAGGCTGTGACTGCGTCCAGCTCAAAATCTTTAACATGCGCCTCCCACAAGCACCGTGATTGGCTGCAACGCAAATGTTCTTTTCGCCATGGCTCGCTTCGCTAACAAATAAACATTATCGTTTTGCTCTTCTGTTTTGGCTTGAGGTACAAACTGATGTGCTGCGCACGCCAGCCTCGTGGGTCACTATTCAAGGTATCATAATTACCTATAATATCTTTTATTAGTAGTATTGTTATGTTTACATAAATCGGCTGGGAGAAGGTAGCAACCAATCAAGATGCTTGTGGCCCGACCATGTTAAAGATATTGGGCTGGAGCCAGGGCAACCAGTACCCTCAGCTAACTGTCTCATTGAAATCAGTAATCTTACAGAGACAAAACTTTGTTACGAAAACTAAATCATAAACAAATTGTCAATAAAAAAATAAATTCAAGGTTCGGTTTACACCCGCACGCAACTGTAGTAGACGCAACTGCAGGCTTATAAAATAAATAAATTTCCCAGATAATAAGAGAATGCCACAGGCATCCACACTGAAATAAAAAAGACAACGCTAGTTACGTAACACTTAACTGAGCAGTAACGTTAGCCTATTGGAAACGCCCCTGCCTCGCAATCTACTAGACGGGGGTTCGAGACCAGCTCAATTTCGACATTAGAATTCTAAAAGAGACAGCAACCTCACCACCCTTGTGAGGTAAGGATGGGGGTTGGGGGGGGGGAGAACCTACAGGTCTACCTTCTACCTACTGAGCCATTAGGAGCCCTTTCTGGTCCTAGCTTGGGTGCTGTCTAAAGGGCATTGTCATCCTCTCTTGCCTATGCCATTTATTAGCGACCTTTAAACCTTTAACCTTAAGCCGAATAAAAAAAAAGACAAGATTAAAAGTCTATTCTGAGAACCAACCTCTAAACTATCATGTTCCATTACAACAACATGACCCGACATATCAAAAAGTCACTGGCCACTGAGACACTCATTTAATTAAAACCTCTTAGTACTTCATAGAATAATAATAATAATAATAATAATAATAATAATAATAATGATAATAATAATAATAATAAAAAAATCACGAAGAATTACTTGAAAAATATCCTTATACATTTGAATAGTTTTCTTGTGTACCCACTGCACTGAAGTTATGCCAATTCTCCTGAGAGAGAGAGAGAGAGAGAGAGAGAGAGAGAGAGAGAGAGAGAGAGAGAGAGAGAGAGTTTCGTTCCCAACATAAGATGTGGTGTTATTTACGCAACCCACAGCTCCTAAGCCGATTAACAGGAGCTTAATGGCTCTATTTATAAAGAATTAAAGGGAGACAGCCACACTGAAGGACTTGGATATTACAATCAAGGATAAAAGGAAGGCCTTCGGTGCTATAATAATAATAAAAATAATATATATATATACATACATACATACATATATATATATATATATATATATATATATATATATATATCTTGTAATGCTCTGTAGTATTGGTAGACATATGACTACTTGGTCTCTCTGTGTTTCGGGTACGGGGGAGAGGGAGTATTCATAACCTGGTGAGAGAGAAAGAGATGGGAATGGCTAAATCTGTGAACCAGTATATGGTTATTATCGAAATACTTTTGACGGGTCGCGTACGTTAATGATAATAATAATAATAATAATAATAATAATAATAATCCTATCATAAAATTCATGTTAATAATAATAATAATAATAATAATAATAATAATAATAATAACAATAACAATAATAATAATAACAATAATCCCTGCGATATAAAATTCAATGAAAATCTATATGTTTCTTAAGAAACGGCATTTGCGTTTAGCAAGATATTTATTTTTTTTTTTAATTTCAAAGTCTAAAAATTGGACAAAAACAAGATGTCAATATTATAGTGTAAGTAGCTATCTATATAAAACATAAAGTACAAGGCACATACGTATCATATTGAAAAAGTGAAATAAATTGTTTTTCCAGTTATATTCACAGCACTCTATTTCTGTCATATGATAACTATTGCGTCGTAAACATAAAAAAAAAAGAAAAAATATTCCTACAATTTTTATGCTTCAACAATTTTTATGACTCGTGTCAGGAGCCGTATAGATGTAAATAGTTGTTATATTTACTAAAGAGCAAACCAAAAACATTTTAATTCTGCTAAAAACAAACAATTATGTACTTGCTATGATAAGGTACACGTCAAAAATTATTGTGATACCAGAGATTTGTGATTTTACACATAAAAAAAAGGAATTTGTTGACATATATTTCACACACTGCTCAGCAAACAACACGTAACTATAAGTTTTTTATGGTATGGGAACGATTGTAACGATCATATACACAAAATAAATTATATCGTTATATCGATTTTATTCTATTTAACTACAATAGGGGTTGTGTTTACGGTATTCTAAGTTTTTGAGTAAAAATACCACGTTTAGACTAGACTTCGTTCTGTGCAAACCCTACCATACCTTTCTCCCTCCTGCCACCCCCCCCCCCCCCCCATTACTAAAACATGCGAGACGTTGATAAACTCGTAATTAAAATGTCCGAAGGGAAGAGAGGAGGAACATATTGACAGGAATGCCACGGATATGGAGGTCCAGGGTATAAGAACATCAGGGAGACCAAGAGAGAGGTAGAGAAACTTTGTATGACTGTCTTGGGTTAGAGTTCTCTTGCTTGAGGGTACACTCGGGCACACTGTTCTATTTTATATCTTATTTCTCTTCCTCTTGTTTTGTTAAAGTTTTTATAGTTTATTATAATGTGATATTTATATTAATATTGTTGCTCTTCTTAAAATATTTTATTTTTCCTTGCAGCATCTCAAAGGAGCTTTCCTAGCCTCCCTTACATTACATATATCGCAAATTGTTTTTATAACTTTACTCTAGTTCCTTTCCAGTAGTGATATTTCAGCAATCCATCACACCATCACCATCTTGGTTCCTTCCAACAGTCCCTCCTCTTTCCTCTTAGCCAAAGTTTCTATCCCACATAATTGCGTGGCCTTAATAATTGTCTTTTAAATCTTCATTTTAAGCCTTAATAATATTTTATTGTTTAAAACAACTCCAGTTACCTATCTTCATTTTTGCCATGCTTCGTTCACTCTGTCTCACTGCTTTCTCAGTACCTTTCTCCTCTGTTATTTTTGACCCAAGTAGTTAAACTCATTGTCCTCTTTCAGCACTGCACCATCTTCCACTTAATGTTTATTTTTTCATGTCCTTCTCTACTACTAATCATTATTTCTGCCTTTCCAATGTTCACCTTTAATCCTTTCCTTTCTTGGGACCTTTTCCATGCAATAATCTTTCTTGCAGTTCATCTTCTGAGTTTGCTACAACGACTAAATCATCCACAAACATCAGTTCATAATTCTCTTGTTTCCCCTAATTTAGATGTTAAAGTGTCTAAAATGATGACGAACAGAAATGGACTCAGAGCAGATCCCTGATGGAAACCAACCTCCACAGACCATGCCTCAGTCTCCCCATATTTTGTGTCCAGTGGTTCTTGCCCCTTCATGCATCATCCTCACTAAACTTACCAACTGCTCCTGTATTCCTCTCTTTCTCAAACACCAATAGACTAACCATCTTGGTATTATGTCCTATGACTCTTCAAGATTCACAAAACACATGTATACTTTGATATTTCCTTCTATTTACTTTTCTTGTCCTTGAAATACTGCTAGAGCCTACCGAGTATAAAAACAACGCATAACCTAAATAATGAATTTCGAATGAACACCACGTTTAAACATCAGCAAACCTTGAAAAATAAAATGCGAAGTAGTATAACGCACTTGATGTACTATAAGAATGATGCATATGTAAAAGTTCTTTTTTTCATTGATATTGAGGAATAAAACTCTCATTATTATTATTATTATTATCACTTGCTAGGCTACAACCCTAGTTGGAAAAGCAGGATGCTATAAGCCCAGGGGCTCCAACAGGGAAAATAGCCCAGTGAGGAAAGGAAACACGGAAAAATAAAATATTTCAAGAAGAGCAATAATATTAAAATAAAGATCTCCAATATAAACTACATAAACTTCATCAAAACAAGAAGAGAAATTAGATAGAATAGTGTGCCCCAGTGTATCCTCAAGCGAGAGAACTCTAACCCAAGACAGTGGAAGACCATGGTACAGAAGCTATGGCACTACCCAAGACTAGAGAACAATGGTTTGATTTTAGAGTGTCTGTCACTTAGAAGAGCTGCTTACCATTGCTAAAGAATCTCTTCTACCCTTACCATGAGGAAAGTAGCCACTGAACAATTAGAGTGCAGTAGTTAACCCCTTGAGTGAAGAAGAATTATTTGGTAATCTCAGTGTCGTCAGGTGTATGAGGACAGAAGAAGATATGTAAAGAATAGGCCAGACTATTCGGTGTGTGCGTAGGCAAAAGGGAAAATGAGCCGTAACCAGAGAGAGGGATCCAATGTAATACTGTCTGGCCAGTCAAAAGACGCCATAACTCTCTAGTGGTCAAGTATAGATATATATATATATATATATATATATATATATATATATATCCCTGATCAAAAGTTCAAATACATGATATATTGATCGACACAGGTTGTGGTAACCTAATGGAAACGCCCCCCCCCCCCCTGCCTGGCGTTCTGCTGGACGGTGGAACGAGTCACGCTCAAGTTTGATAGTTTTTAGTAGTGTCTGCAACCTCACCATCCTTAGCAGCTGAGGATGGGGGGTTTGGGGAACCTAAAGCTCTATCTGCTGAGTCCTCAACAGCCATCGCCTGACCCTTCCTGGTCCAAGCTTGGGTGGAGATGGGACTTGGCCGTAGCTCATGGATACATGGTCAGTCTCTAGGGTATTGACACCGTTCCTGGCTTCTGCCATTCATGAGAGGCTTTTAAAAGGGTAACATATCGGTTGGCAAAAATATGTATATTTGAACATCGTCATGTATATAACAAGAATCAACAGCATGTATGTCTTGAAGAATGCACGTTACCGAAGTGCTGCAAGTGTGCAAGAGCTCGTGCCTGGTCGTAAGGGTCAGGGTAAAACAACAACAACAACAACAACAACAACAACAACGATCTCTGTAAAGAATCATGACTTAACGTAATTTTTTATCTATAAAGACGATTACTGTATAACTTTTAATTCGTTGTCACCAATCTATCGTAATGTCCATTAGAGGATTTGAGATTAATTTAACATAACGATGAAAGAGAAATATATTTTTTTTTTATTTAATGCGAAACACGTTGAAACACTACCAAAAACGAATCACCATTAACAGTAAGATTCCTTAGCAAATCCGCAAAAGACAAGAAAAGTTGAGCCAGCTCATTAATGGACTTATGTCGGGCCCATTAAAAGATCTGTACAACTCGACTCTTCCAAAAACAATTTGCTTCAATTAGATACAGAGAGAGAGAGAGAGAGAGAGAGAGAGAGAGAGAGAGAGAGAGAGAGAGAGAGAGACTATGGATATAGTTCTATATGTTTAGTTTTAATATTTCCAACCTCAGTTGTGGATTGCTGAAAGGTTGAAAACAATTCTGTCTCTTTGAATGAAATAAACGCACACCAAAATACCTTTTTAATCTCTCTCAAACTCTCAATCTGTCTATAAAAACAGAAAAGCCCTGAAATTGATTCTGAAACGCCGACTCAAATCTAAACATGCAAAGGCACCGCAAAAACACCCATCTCTTTTGGTCCCTCTGCGAAGTCGACAGAATTCATTCGAGAATCTTAAAAACTGGCGCGAAAAAAAGGACGATTCGAATCCAAACAAGCAAACGAAGGGGGATGGTGTGGCCAGGCAAAACTGTTTTGGCCCATTCCATTCAACTGCAAATCTTCTCAAATGATACTAGAGAGAGAGAGAGAGAGAGAGAGAGAGAGAGAGAGAGAGAGAGAGATTTGATCTGGAATGGTTCGTGGAAATGATTGAGCGATACTCCGCTGTACATTTTCATAAGATAAAATATATTATCATTAAAATTACGGACATTTCTATTTTCATTGACAAAATCATAATCACAATTCTCAGGATCATATTTGCTTCTTTCATCTTATCAAATTAATTGATTGATACTAAAAGAAAATATTTCACCATTTCCACTAAAAGAAAAAAAAATTCTCCCTGATACAAATAGGCGAAAAAAGAGGGAGAAATGATAGGAGAAATAATCAGATTAGTTCACAAAGGACAGCTGATGAGGGATGAGTTTCATTCAACAGGGTATCGCAGGAACACAAAGAACGCTTTATAATTATTTCAAGCTTCAAAAACAACACCTGAACACCCCAAAAATAGCGATACACAATAGCCAACCACACAGCACATATACACACGCACACACTCAGATATGTTCAAAACACCTGATCAGGTTTTAGAGGTTGCGCACACGCACGCACAAACAGGTGGATTCCATCTATTTACCCTCTGGATTATTGATAAATGTTATGCGCAATCAATATTGATTATTCCTACTAAGTAAAATCATATAAAGTATATTTATTCCATATATCATTATTTTTACAAAGTTACGAAGAAAAATGTAATAATAATGAGTCTGGTAGCTAGAGAGTTAACTATCTATCGATCTATCTAAATACTTATATATATATATATATATATATATATATATATATATATATATATATATATATATATATATATATATATATATATATATATACACATATATATAAGTATATATATACAGAGAGAGAGAGAGAAAGAGAGAGAGAAATATGCATAAACTTAACCACATACGATTGAAATATCATAGATCGAAAACTATAATGATATAAACTAATATTGTCATTACCTGAATAAATTGACTTTCATTGTAATATATATATATATATATATATATATATATATATATATATATATATGCATATACATATTGTGTTCAGGAGCTATTTTAAATACAGTGAACCCTCGTTTATCGCGGTAGATAGGTTCCAGTCGCGGCCGCGATAGGTGAAAATCCGCGAAGTAGTGACACCATATTTACCTATTTATTCAACATGTATATTCAGACTTTTAAAACCTTCCCTTGTACGTAGTACTGTTAACAAACTACCCTTTAATGTACAGAACACTTAATGCATGTACTACAGTACCCTAAACTAAAACAGGCACAAATATTAAAGGTGATTTTATATCATGCATTTCCTAAACATGCTAAAAAGCACGATAAAAAATGGCAACCAATGTTTTGTTTACATTTATCTCTGATCATAATGTAAAAACAAACTGGAGGTAGAGCTTTGCTTATTACCCAGACATATTTCCCATACTTTTCCCTTAGAACTACATCACATCTTCCTACTTTAGATATATATATATATATATATATATAGTGTGTGTGTGTATATATATATATATTTATATGTATACACATATACATACCTACATATATACATAAATACATGCATACATATATATATATATATATATATATATATATTACTGTATATATATGGGTTATGGAAAAAATCCGCGAAGTGGTGAATCCGCGATGGTCGAACCGCGAAGTAGCGAGGGTTCACTGTATATATTGTGTCCAGTGGCTATTTTCCTCCTGGCAAGAAGAGATTCTTTAGCTATTGTAAGCAGCTCTTAATGAAGGACACTCCAAAATCAAACCATTGTTCTCTAGTCTCGGGTAGTGCCGTAGCCTGTGTACCATGGTCTTCCACTGTCTTGAATTAGAGTTCTCTTGCGTGAGGGTACACTTGGACACACTATTCTATCTTATTTCTTTTCCTCTTTTTTTTAAGTTTTCATAGTTTACAGTATTTATGAAAGATTTATTTTAATGTCGTTATTGTTCTTAAAATATTTTATTCTTATTGGTCATATCTCTTGTAGTTTATTTATTTACTTATTTACTTTCCTCACTGGGTTATTTTCCCTGTTGGTACCCTTCAGCTTATAGCATCCTACTTTTCCAACTAAGGTTGTAGCATAGCAAGAAATAATAATAATAATAATAATAATAATAATAATACTACGCAAACCCTTTCACCACGTCAAGGTATCATCACTCAGAAAATTCGGTAAATTTATTGCAAATAAAACAACAGTAAGACTCATTACGAACCAAGAACGATCTCAGGCATTTCCTGGAGTAAGAATTCCTTGCTTCCGGGTTCCTGCACAAAGGAAGACTAACAACAAGAAAAATATCTCAATACCCGAGAGGCTATACAGTACACCCATGAAAATATGTGTAAACCGCACGTACACCTCAAAACTTGCAAAGGAGTATTCTTGTAAAAGAGAAGTTTTATGTGCTTACAAGAGCAAGTACAATCTAGAATTGTTATCAGTACAAAATAGAAGCGGAAACATGAATAAATATTTAATTGAATCCAAAATATCAAGTCCCATACCAACATAAATTGTTCAAATAGGAGAAGATTCATGAAACAACGTAACATAATTACGAAGTCATTTTGTTTACGCACTCCAATGCTGTAAACGTAATTGTATAAATATCCTATGCGTATTTCAAACAAAGCCATTTCTTCTTAAAGGTTTAAAGGTCGATCATGAATGGCAGAGACAAGGGACAGTGACTGGCCATATATATATATATATGTATATATATATATATATATATATATATATATATATATATATATATATATATATATATATGTATGTATATATATATATGTATATATATATGTATGTATATATATATATATATATATATATATATATATATATATATATATATATATATATCCAACATGGGATGAGAGAGCTAGGCAATGGCTGCTGATGATTTAGCAGGTTGATCTAAAGCAGGTGTGGTCCAACAGTGGTTCATTGCATGGTTACAAGTGGTGCACTTTACCCCACAGATAATAAAAGAAAAAAAAAACACGCCTGCTCATTAAAAAAAAAAAAAAGCTAATACTAATAATAATACTTTCCTTTACAACTGTTACATCTGTCCACACATACATACACACACATTATATATATATATATATATATATATATATATACATATATATATATATATATACATATATATATATATATATATATATATATATATATATATATATATATATACATAAAATGATTATATGTATAACCGAAAAATATGTCCCAATCACCATACTTAAAAGGATTGAAAGTTTGTGTGTCGCATCTGAATTACAAGTGAAAAAAATAAATGGTGCATGGGAAACAAAAGGTTGGCCACTCCTGATCTAAAGGCTTCCACAAACTCCCCCTATCCTTAGCTCACAAGGATGGCGAGGTTGTAGACACTACAAAATCCTATCGAGCTTGAAGCAGGCAGCGATGGATTAACATACTGTACTTTGAAATCGCATTCAGTAATAAGACCTAAATTCTCATTCTTTGCAAATATCGTAGACCCCATGAGCAGAGTTGCCAGGTTGGCCTTTTTCGTGTTAAAAAAAAAACTCCAAAATTGGCCTTTTTCGTGCTAGATACCTAAATTGGCCTTTTTGAAATTGGTTAGCCTTAAATGCTATATTTTCGGCCTTTTTTTACTAATAAGTTGGCCTTTTAAAGCTGCAGTTGATCAGACGTTGGCCTTCTCTTATTTGGAAAACCTGGCAACCCAGCCCATGAGTGAGATAGATACGGAATCTGGACCATATATTCCGGATGATATATTTCTCGAAGCTGTACAGGACAAAATTGTTGTGGATGTCTTTACTAAGGGGTGTCATAAAAATATCTCGGTTATATTTATTACACAAAATATGTTTTACAGTGGAAAATACGCTAGATATATAAGTATAAACGCCTCCCACATGCTATTGCTGAGAACAAGGGATATATCACAAATCAAGTTATTAGGAAGGCTACCACAAATGCTTTCGTTTTTTTTCTTAAACTCTGGCGTACACAATGCTGGTCCCATCCTTATTCACCAACG
>NC_090757.1:61548924-61556424 GCF_036898095.1 Palaemon carinicauda | reverse complement strand
ATATTTTGTGTGTTTTCTGTAAGCTGCAAATAGCTGAAATGAAATGATAAATCGCCATTTTATGTTCAATTAAAAACATATTCATTTTTTTGTGTGAGAATTTTCACTTTTTTTCTTTTTTTTCGATGGATAACTATAGCTAATCATTTCGTTTCCCGTCTTACAATAACAAAATTAACTGAACAAACCACGTTGTCATACAGCTACGTACGATTCCTTATAAACTCAGTGCACGTTTTTGTATGAAAACAGAATTTCGATGTACAGTGGGACACACGAGTCCTAGATATACCTCGCTCAGAAGTGTACCCTGCAACACCATTACTTTGCGGCGAATAACCTAACAGATAGTGTATGAAGAGATGTTACAGGTTATGGCTGGGGCAAAACGCAGAAACTCTCCGTGCAGTAAGGGTGTTGCTGGGTGCACTTCCTTTGAGGAAATTCCTGTGTCTAGCGTTACAAAATAGAGCATAAAGTATTTTCACAAAGTAGAGCATAAAGTAATTTCATACTAAACCTTATTATTTGCGAGGTATATGATATGTAGAAGAGATGAAAGATTACCAATAATGATTTTCTATTAAATACAAATGTAAAATAATTTGGAACATCACTAATTTTGAGATTTTATATAAATTACTCTCAACAATTGAATTTTCTCTAAATTTTCATCATTTTTTTTTCTACAAAACTATACTGTGCAATGTTAAATATCCGGAAATATTTACATCTTCTATTTTTGCAGTTGAAAATAAGGTTACAAAATGTCCAATCAGTACGTAGCTAATCTAACCTCACCTTACCTAATTGCTGATTAAACACTTTGTAACCTTCGCAACGATGATACAGATGATTTTGTAAATGGACCAAAATCTTGGCCCTTTTGCAAAATGTCGCGATATTTAAGTCATTTTACAAAGTGACCACGAATTTGATCTTTTTGCATAATGGCCGGGCATTTTGTAAAATACCTAAGTTTCCAAAATGACCGTAATATATATATATATATATATATATATATATATATATATATATATACATATATATATATATGTATATATATATATTTATTTATATACATATATATATATATATATATATGTGTGTGTATTTATATAAAACATTACTCAGCATTTCCACGTCCTAATCTCCTCCATATACCTACATACAAACCACATCACCCGCAGCGTTCACCAGGACGTTGATGACTCTCCATACAATATATTTCATCAATCAATGTACCGGTTAGAATAATTCTATCCTCAACTTTCTCACTCCTATTCTCCTCCTTCCCCTCTTCCACTTTCGCATTGCTTACTCTTTCTTTTAACACCATCTTCCTCCAACCACTATTTGTTTTGGACTAATCGTTTCATTACTTCGACGATCCTCCACATTTAACTTTCTTTCAATCCTTTTTAACTCCAATTGGCTACACACTACTTTTATATATTACCTGCTAAATTAATATATTTGACAGAGAGAGAGAGAGAGAGAGAGAGAGAGAGAGAGAGAATTATTCTTCAACTTCCATTTGCTACACACTGATTTCATGTTACCTACTAAATGAATATGTTTTATATATATATATATATATATAGAGAGAGAGAGAGAGAGAGAGAGAGAGAGAGAGATAATTCCTCTTTAACCCCCTTTGGCTACACACTGCTTTTATATGTTAGCTGCTAAATGAATATATTTGAGAGAGAGAGAGAGAGAGAGAGAGAGAGAGAGAGAAAGATTTCTATCTACTCATCTCTATTATAAATCATTGTATCCACACACTCCGGGCCTATAACAACGCCAATAGTTTATATAGGAGATAATTATTTCAATGTTTTGCTGTTCTTAGAATATTCTATTTTTCCGTTTCCTTTCCTTACTGGGCTAATTTCCTTGTTGGAGCCCCTTGGCTTACTGCATCCTGCTTTTCCAACTCTGGTTTTAGCTTAGCAAGTAATAATAATAATAATTGTCTGTGGAATTCATTTGCAATAAACAGAAGAATTGTCAGCGCCCACACTAAGAATGAATCTTACAGACCGTACACTAACTTTGTTTCTGCTTTTCTCCGATTCTTATTACCTCCTTAATTCCTGGGACTAAATTCTTTTTTTTTTACTATCTCTTTCAAAACGTGACTAGAGAATGTCAGTCTCATAGGCCAATTCCCCATACGCTCAGTCATCATACTAAGATATGGATATAGCCTATATTGATAATTAGAATGTAATGAGAAGATAAACGTAGGACTCAGTCAAGATATTATAATAAGACACAGACGTATATTGACAGTTCGAATTTAAAGACAAAATAAACGTTTAATTTACGAGAATCTTAATGCGGAAGACTAAATTTCACAACACTTTCATGAGATTTAAACATTACAAATAGGCCGGAGGCCTTTAAATAAGGTTAAAATATCCAAAGAGGAGGAAGTTTAAACCTAAGTTATAAAAGATGGCGTATAATTAACAAAAATTAACGTTTTTGTCCCCCCCAAAAAATAGATGTCAAATTATTTCGAAGTTTTCGAATGTGTATTTCCTATGTTTAATAGAACAGACATCAGTGCTGGAAAACTGATGTTTCAACATGAAACCTTATAATATAAATTAATCAACATTCATTAAAATATTGAAGTAAATGTTAAGCAGTAATACAATAAAAATTTTCTCAAAATATTTTATTTTAATTGTTCAATAAGTTACTTCTCTTGTTTATTTATTTCCTTATTTCCTTTCCTCACTGGGCTATAACATCTTGCTTTTCCAACTAGGATTGTAGCTCTCCTAATAATAATAATAATAATCAAGAAGCATCTATAATCAGCGGATATCGCTCAAGGCAGCAAAAATAATAATAAAAATAATAGTATAAAAAATGATCAAGACAAAGTCCTGAGGAGTGAGGAAAACGAAACCCAAATTAGGTGGCAGTGGCAACAGGCGTGATTTAGACAGACGGATCTCCAAAAAGACCTTTTAAACACGAGGGGGTAAACCCGTAAAATGGGCCCAGTGTGGTCACCGCCAATAAAAGCCAAACCAAACGGTGTACAAGTGAAGCTCAAGAGGAGAGGAGGAAGACAAATGAGGAAGAAGCGAGACAGGAGGAGTGTGAGAGAAAGAAATACGACCGGGAATGGTGACTGGGGAGCGACAGGGCGTGAAATCTGACTGCACACAGGTGGGAGGTGAAAGGAGGATGTCAATGTAAACGCCAATCGCTGACCTCCATCGGGTAGTCCAGGTCAAGGTCAGCTCCGACTTCGTTAACGCCATATATGCAAAGGAGAGTTCTGATAAGAATGTGATGAAATCTCCACTACGTAATAAAAAGAAAGTGTCTGGTTATACTGCGTGTATATGTATATATATATATATATATATATATATATATATATATATATATATATATATATATCTTACTTATGACTGTAATCGAACAGTTTAACATGTTTTTTTCAAAAAGGCCCATAAAAGAAACACAGGAAATATAAATAAATCACACTATATTTCGGCCAATAAACATTGGCCCTCTACATCCTGAAGAGGGCCAATGTTTACTGGCCAAAATATAGTGATTTATTTATATTTCCTGTGTTTCTTTTATGGGCCTTTTCGAAACACACACACACATACATAACACACACACACACACACACACACACACACACACACACACATATATATATATATATATATATATATATATATATATATACCGTATTTTCCGTGTCATAAGACGCACCTTTTTTCACGAAAAATGTCCCTCAAATCACCCTGCGTCTTAACACTAGGAAAAAGTTGTATAGGGGAGTTTGACACCCCTCAAACACCATTCTATTGACATACAAGCACTCAAACTCACGAGAGATAGAATATAAACCTACAATTATCATTCATATAGTATATATTCATTCATTTTTATATTACACTTCATTTAATGAAGTACAGTAGAAAATTATGTTTATTTGGGTAATCAGCTGATGACTCGGTAACACACTTTCACAAGTAAGCATGCCAACTAATGGTCTCTTAGCCGACGACACTATGGCATAGTTGTTTATTCAGTATATATCTATTTTATCATATTTTGTTGATATTTTGTAATAAAGAAATATATTGATAATGACTCTGTTGTCTGAGTTCCGAAATAATACAAACAGACAGTTGCTGAATACGTCCTTGGAAAAAAACTTCTGTTAGTTGAGTGCAGTATTACCAAGTTAGCAAAAAAGTAACTAGACCCAGAATTACCTAAACAGTAGTGAAAGTATTCCACCTAAAAGAATTTATAGAATATAATCAATAACCACATTCTGTGTGAAAATTTATAGGGTATATGAGGAATTTTGGAACTATTACTAGAATTTTACTTCTTTACCATAATTATATTAAAAACCTTTGGCAACACTGCTTTCATGTAAACAAGTTAAAACAACACTTGAAACACCAAGCACTTTGAGTATACGTGTATTTTTGGTGGAAACTACGACTGGTTTAGTTGTTTCTTATAACAATGTGTAAGGGAATTGGGATAATCGGCATATAGCTAATAAATATTAACATGAACATTTCATAATACACCCAAAATAAGAAAAGTTACTGTGCCAGACAATAATCACACAAGAGTCGCTGACCATGAATTTCTGCTAAGAAGTTTTTAATCCTCAATTTTTTTTTTTCTAAAACTGCCTTGCTAATTTAAGGGTGCGTCTTACCACTTGTAGCGTCTTATCACACGGGAAATACGGTATATATATATATATATATATATATATATATATATATATATATATATATATATATATATATCTTTTTGGTCACGCTCAGCACCCCCTCGTCCCTTGAGAGAGAGGAGAGAGAGAGAGAGAGAGAGAGAGAGAGAGAGAGAGAGAGAGAGTAGTCATACTCTGGTGAGAGGGGAGGGGGGTGAGTGCATATCTATTTAAATATTTAGTCGTTATCGTTGACAGGTCGCGTACACTAGTGTCTCAATATTCAGCTCATAAAATGTATCTATCATTTCTTGTAGGTCCTGTCTGACAGAACCTGGAAAGCAGCCCTTGAAGTGAAGTAAAGTAACTTGAAATTGTGTGCAAGGTCAAGTGTCGCACCAATCATTTAATAGTCGCCTGGGAGAGGTGGGGGGGGGGGAAGGCTGAGTAAAACTGAATGTTGGATGCTTACTTACTTTATAAATAGCCATAATACCTATTGCACTCCACGCAATACTTTCCTCTCACCGTAACATCTCTCGAAAGTCAGTTTAATTTCTTTGATCTCAATTGCTTCACTGCAGTTTTACGTTGTGGATGAATGAATGGAATGAAATAAAAATGACACAATACACATAAACTAGACAATGTAAGACTATATAGAGTTGGGACACAGGAATTCCTGGCACACCTCGCACTGAGGAAGTGCACCCTGTCACACCACTACTGGGCGTGAGTAGCATTTGTGTTGCCTTACCCACCACTTCTGCCATCCTTCCTTACGCAAGTAGCGTAGTAACGGGGTGCATTTCCTCAGAGCGAGGTGTACCAGGAATTCCGGTATCCAACTGTATAAATACGTACATTTAGAAATATCGATATAATTCCCATGCATTCGAATTGTACATCAGTACAAATACTATTTAAATTACATTAGAAATACCAATATCTTCAAAAATTAAGACCACAAGTAAGTCGATAATAACTTCAGGTGAAGGCCAAACTGTCTCCTCCTCCTCAACTGACAGTGATCTGCCACAACACGCATTTTTGCCGACTCAAATAAACTTTTACAAGAGGCAGGTAACGGGAGACCCTCAAATTAGGTAATCCCACAGAAACATTGCGGCACCTATTGTAACTTGTAGACCCTGGACTAATATCACCCCTGGTGCATCAAATTTTATTGCTTTATTTTGATGGCTGCTTTTCCGGTCCCATGCAGCAGGGGAAGCCCACTCTCTACTGGACCTCCACTGACGTTTTACCTTGTTCGTTCAGAGTATTTAACGTTTCATATCGCATATTGTTCTTTTACTGTTAAATCGTCACCGTTGTATGACTGTTGAAATAAGAGACTTCAGTTTCCTCTTGAAAGCCTTAATGTCTTCAATCATTGGAATGTTTCATGGGAGCTTATCATATGGTCTCGGGGCCGCATATTCAAAGGCTCTGGAGCCTAAAGTAGATTACTGCCAGTAACGAGGATAACTCGTCTTTCCTTGTCCGAGTGACTTTCTAGATACAACAGCATTTATTTTTATCCAAATTTGGAATTTTTAAGGTGTCAAAATGTCCAAGATTTTGAAACTCATATCACCATATTTAGATAAAGAGAGGAGTACAATTATGGTAAGACAATTGGGGACACGACCCTTCGGCAGGTGCTTCCCAACAAACATACTTCCAAAATTTCTGGGTTCCAGGAATTTATTGTTACTTGGTAGTCTTATCTGTAAAAAAAAATCTAAGCGGTGATTTTTGTTTAGCTTTATGGAAAAAAATAATTTGAGTTTTAAACACAATAATTTACAAAAATTTCATACCCGAAGGCATTACAAAAGGATTATGAAGTTTTAAATCAACGAGCTCAACTTTCCACTAAATCTCTCGTTCTTACACAAGACAGAATTTCAGTCTTGCAGAGCTGATAACTTTCAAAACACTATTCTGCTAAACGTGCAAGTTTAAGCTTTATGGCCCATGTTGATAAACATCAGGCAGAGGAGGTAACAGATTTAACTATCAACAAGATTCGACTTGAGCCCGTTCTCAAGTAACTGTGTCAATTTGAAAGAGGTTGACATGTTTACAAGTCTATTATGGCAGATTATTCTGAAGAAACGATTTTGAAATTATTCTAGCGAATAGCGGTAAAACAAAACTATATCAAAATCTTATGACTTGAATAGATCGTTCGTTTAAGAACGCCTTGCCTTATGCAAGACACGGGCTCTTGCGTTGGCAGCCCGTAAACTTGAATACAATTCAAGCTATATGAAAAATAAACAAGGATGCACTTACACATACAGTATCTCCTCTATACAATACAATAGGGGGGAGTATGTGGGCAGGGTATATATATATATATATATATATATATTATATATATATATATATATATATATAAAATATATATATATATATATATATATATATATATATATATATATATATATATATATATATATATAAATGCAAGGATTGAATAATGGCACTCGATGGAAAGGGGGGCCAGAAATTCTGAGCTTGAATACGTACATGATATAGATCCTATCACCTCTACAATGATTGAAATGCAAGAAATGATTGACAGGTTAGTACTGGAGGGGAGAAAGGTTGGCCTGGTGATCAACCAGAGAAAGACTGAGGTCATTCAGATTCAGAGAGGTGATCAGACGAACTGCTTTATTGAAGGAATAATATTACCCAACTAAAACTCTTTCAGATTTTTAGGATCCATCATTACCAGCAGTGGATCACTAATTACAGAA
>NC_090757.1:61526424-61546424 GCF_036898095.1 Palaemon carinicauda | reverse complement strand
TCATTAATTGCCAAGCTACAACCGTAGTTGGAAAAGCAAGATGCTATAAGCCCAGGGGCCCCAACAGGGAAAATACCCCAGTAAGGAAAGGACACAAGGAAAAATTAAATATTTTAAAAACAGTAACATTAAAATAAATCTTTCCTGTATAAACTTCAAATACTTTAACAAAACAAGAAGAGAAATTAGATAGAATAGTGCACCCGAGTGTACCCTCAAGCAAGAGAACTCTAACCCAAGACAGTGGAAGACCATGATACAGAGGCTATGGCACTACCCAAGACTAGAGAACAATGGTTTGATTTTGGAGTGTCCTTCTCGTAGAAGAGCTGCTTACCATAGCTAAAGAGTCTCTTCTACCCTTACCAAGAGGAAGTGGTCACTGTACAATTGCAGTGCAGTAGTTAACCTCTTGGGTGAAGAAGAATTGTTTGGTAATCTCAATGTTTTCAGGTGTATGAGGATACAGGCGAATCTGCAAAGAATAGGCCAGACTATTCGGTGTAGGTGTAGGGAAAGGGAAAGAACCGTAACCAGAGAGAAGGATCCAGTGTAGTACTGTCTGGCCAGTCAAAGGACCCCATAACTCTCTATGGGTAGTATCTCAACCTAGAGTACAACACGGGAGGCGCACTGATTATCATTATAATGCCTAATATCGTCTTCTGAGAGGGGTTACCACAAAATATCACTAATTAAGGAGCGTCCGGCAGTATAATTTAATATCTTTACAGGCCTTAAGAAATGGCAACATTTATATTTCATTTATATATTCCTCTAATTACGACCATCGGCAATCGAAAAGTTATCAATAGAATATTCACCAAACGATAATTAGCTCAGTCTTTCAATATTGATTTAAAATAGTAATATGACAACAGAAATGCAAACCACCGTATATACTCGTGTCTAGATCGCTGATAGACATTCTTAGCGTGATGGTTGGCATAATAATAATAATAATAAGTCATAATTTTAACAAGATTTGTTTTAATAATAATAATAATAATAATAATAATCTTTTCCGTTTTTTGTGTGCTAATTAGTGTAAGTTAATGATCTTATTATTTTCTACTGGTTACATTCGATTTGGCAGTGTTCGTCACCCAGAAAGAAAAAGCATTATTTCGTGTTTTTGAAGCAATACAATCATACCTTCCTTATTTCTGACTAATTTTTACTCTCCGATTCAGTTCAGGCAATGAAATCTGGTGCTTTGCAACTATAGCAACTTTATTAGCAATCGTAATTATGATAGTTTCTATTTATAGGAGTACAAATCCTTTTTCTCTGTTTGCACAAGCTACTGTACTTTCAAGTGGTCTGGTTTTTATATATGATTATTATTATTGTCAAGTTTCACTCACGATAAACGCGTCTCATTTATGGCAGAGGTAAGGGACAGTAACAAGCCCTTGAGACTGACCATACTGTATATACATATGATCAGCGCCAAAGTCCCTCTCCACCCAAGTATAATAATAATAATAATAATAATAATAATAATAATAATAATAATAATAAGGATTGCCCAGGGAGGGGCTGGCAATGGCTTCTGATAACTGCAGGTAGACACCCCCCAAACCCCCATCCTTTGCTCCCAAGGATGGTGATGTCGCAGACACTACAAGAAACTGTCAAGCTTGAGCGGAACTCGAACCCCAACCCGGCAAATCGCTAGGTTGCTTCAGTGAACTTTAGTTTAAATTGAACCATCAATCTTAACATCTACCGAACAAAAGATCAAATACAAAATTCATAAGTTGTTGTTTTTTTTGTCAATAATGAATAAGCAATGTTTTCGAAGAAAAAAAAATACACTAAATGCATATGAAAAAAATTAGGTTACTCATTTTCAATTGGTATTTTCAGTTCACAAATCCGTGGAATTAACTCCTGATGATAATGTCTATTCCAAGATCTACAAAGTAATATCTATATTTTGTCTACTCCTTAAGAATCGATATCTTAATAACTCTCACTATCAACGGTTAATCCTTAAAACGTTATACCTAAACGACAATTGTCTGTAAACGCCAGATATTACAAGCAATTAAGTTGCACCTCTAGAGCCAAAAATTTCGATTATTTGAGCTCAGCGTCTAAAATGTAATATCCGTACTCAGCAGGACTCAAACTACATATTAACTAAACTACTGTACCCGAGGCGTTAAAATGACTTCTAAATATTTACTTAGATATGCACGCACACAAACATGCACATATTCAATCCTTTCCATCCCTCCCCCTTTCATAACTGCAACACTTTGGTTTGGAAATTTTTGAGACTGGTTTCATAGTGTATCTTTCGGGGTATCCCTTTTCACCAGGGGAGGCCTACTATATATACCAAGACACTTGCTCTTTATTACTTTAGGAGATATCCACAACTTTAGTTAGTTTCACTCTAAAGTCTGTCTCCATAAATCTTTCATTGTATTAAGACTTCAAATCAACATTCCTGCCATTTAACATTACTATTAATATGGTCTAAGATTATTTTGAGATCTGGGCCATGGGAATGTCTTCATTCCCTTCCAGTGAGTTATAATTGAGTCAATTTATACCCAAAAATTTGCGTGTTTCTGTTCAGAGAATTAACCCTGTCAGTATAAATCAAACTATTCCCATTACTCTTAATAAACAAGTTTCTTAAAGAATCTACTGTACGATGGAAGAATCAGGCAAGTACAGGTGGATCATTAGCGCCTTATTAGGAGAAAGAGAAAAGACAAGTCTCAGAGATTTGACGGGGGCAGTATAGAGAGAGAGAGAGAGAGAGAGAGAGAGAGAGAGAGAGAGAGAGAGAGAGAGAGAGAGAGAGAGAGAGAGAGAGTTACAAGTTACAAGGATTTTGTATGTCTCAAAGACCTTTTTATTCCATCGGTGGAGACTCCATTTGCTCTTTGGTAGAGCAATTTAGTTTAAGCATTTAGAGAGTTCTCATGATCTTTACTACATCCGCTGGAAGTCTATTCCATGTATTTGCTATTTTGTATGTCAAATAAAATGCCACATTGAGTGGTGCAGTATCTTTTCCATTCAAGTTTGTATCCGTTACCTCTGGACTGATTTGTGCTAAGCGTGAATAGATTGTTGTAATCTTCATTTGTTTTTCCTTTAAGAATTTTGAATGCCTCTATTAACTGTCCCCTTAGTTGTCAAGTTTGAAGATCAAATAAGTTCAAACGTTCCACCCTTATATCCAATTTGCCTTAGTGTTGGGACTAATTTGGTGGCCCTAGCTTGTACTGCTTCCAGTATATCTAGATCCTTCAGAATACTTGGAGCCCAGAATTGGACTCTAGTATTCTAGATGGGGTCTTCCTAGTGGTGTTAACAGATGTAGTACAGTGGCTTTGTTTCTATATTTGAATTGCATCTTTATGTAACCTATTAGTTTTTGTGCTTATATTTCAGCTTTTAGGCTGTTTGGTGAACTACAAATCCTTGCTGGAGAGAGAGAGAGAGAGAGAGAGAGAGAGAGAGAGAGAGAGGACCATCTATTCATGACCTAAACAGGGAGAGGAATTCATACAAAAAGCCCTCCAACGAAATATAAACTGAAATGCTTGAGTATTCCGAAGGGTATGCAGAACTTTCGTCGAAAAAATAGTATCTATCTGTTACATGTGTTTATAAATGCAAACACGCACAATTACACACACACACACATTCTCTCTCTCTCTCTCTCTCTCTCTCTCTCTCTCTCTCTCTCTCTCTCTCTCTCTCTCTCTCTCAGCTCCTTAGGTGGCGTTGTTCAAGAATAATTAGCAAAATAGTAAGGTAGTTTGAATCAATTTTTGTTCGTAAGTATCTAGTCACGTATTTCAAGGTTGTTTATTAAATCTGTTCTCAAGTATGTTCATTACATTCTCTATCAATAGATATTTTATACAAGCCATATTTCACTATATTAGACTAAAGGAAATTTGTCAAGACCGAGCAAGGTGCTACAAAATTTTTGCATGAAAGTTTTGCTTAAACAATCTCCCTTATACTATATAATAAAGAGCAAGTGTCTGACTACTCGGTATCGGCCTGTCCCTCAGGTAAGGGCGAGAGGAAGTAGTCATACCATGTGAGAAGGGGTACCCCAAGTGTACACCACAACTGCCGTGTTGTAGTAAGGAAAGGGGGAGGGAGTGGGAAGGATTGAATCTGTGCGTCTGGGTCTATCTAAATATCTAGCCCTTATTTTTAACGGGCCGCGTATACTACTTGATAAGAATCATTGTGTTAAAACGTATATACTGGAGATATGAAAAACAGAGTAAGTGTGGAATAAGATTGAAAACTACTAATGACGAAATTCAAGGAAGTCATTCACAGCCAAATAATTCTCGAAATGCCTTGAAAGTTGCACTTTGCCTCATGAAATATGTCAAATGATACTGCGCACAATTCCTTGCGTGTTCCTTCATACTAGGAAAAAGTGAAGTGATAAAAGAACATATGCTTTAAAATGCAAGTGAAATTTAAGAGAGAGAGAGAGAGAGAGAGAGAGAGAGAGAGAGAGAGAGAGAGAGAGAGAGAGAGAGAGAGAGGTCGATATTAATAAAAGGTCAGCAATATCAGTGTCGCACTGCTCAACAACTGCCAAACCTTCTTCGAATACCAGCATCAACAGCTAACGTTCACAACAACATTAACAGAGAGGGTAAAAGATTTCTTTCTATATCAGTTTTGGGATTTTGGGGCTAAATGCTATACGATTCACTTATATCTTATTATTTTGAATGGAATGTCTCCTTTTATTTAAGGCTATTGAGCTACAACTGTCACAATTAGCTTAATTGACGCTGGAAGATACCCACATAATCTTGTACTCAAACACTGATTGAGCCATAGCCTTTGCAAAGAGACATTATTATGTCTTTTGTGCTGCCTAAAGGTAGAGTCCAGCATCAACGAAATTTTTTTCACTTTAATGCAATAAAATTATGTAGATTGTCTTCTTAAGAAATGAGATAGAAATCAAAAGAAGAATAAACTTGGAATGGAGAGCTTTTCGTGAACAAAATGACATTATGAAAAGTAAAATGTCACTTTCTGCACAAGAAAAGTGTTTGATCAGATGGTCCTACCACTGTCAACTTATGTATCAGAAACTTGGAACATTACTATAGCCTTAGAACATAATTTAGTTAAAACTCAAAAAGCTATGGAAAGAATTAACACTTACGACCACAGAAAAAGACAAATATGGTTACGAGAGCGAAGCAAGTAGAGTATTGTAAAAAGTAAGAAAAAGGAATGGACGTGGACAGGACATATAATGAGAATAACTGATAATATATGAACAAAAAGAATAACGCTATGGGTCACTAGAGATTGCAAACGAATCAGGAGAAAGAAGAAAAGACGATGGGTTGACGAGCTAAGAAAATTTACGGAAGTAGACTGGCATAGAAAGACCATAAATAGACGGAAGAGGAAGTACATGTCAGAGACCTTTGTCCTGCAGTGGACTATCAACGAATGATGATGATGATGATGATATCTATCTATCTATCTATATATATGTGTATATATATATATATATATATATATATATATATATATATATATATATGTGTGTGTGTAATATAAAATAGAAAGAGAGTGCGAGTTAGCCTTCATAACCTATGTAAATGAATTCAAACTTTACTTTTTGGTGCTAAATGAACATTTCCCTATTCGAAACACGGAAATCTTTACATATAGGCTTAATGGCAATTTTTGTACCAGCCTTCGTGAATCATTCTGATTTTCTTTAACTGACATATCCTGTTGCGTATCCTATTGAACGATGTGGCCCCTCAATATATACGTCATAGCACACTTTACTTTATATAGCTCGAGGTTAACTACATCGCATCGTAACTGTATTAGAATTCTTTGATGATGAAGAGTAATAAGTTTAAAGGCCGCTCATGAATGACAGAGGTAAGGGACAGTGACATTGCCCTAGCAAGCAAGACAATGCTCTAGGAACATAAGATCAAGGCCCAAGCCCCCTCTCTTCTCAAGCCAGGGCTAGAGAGGGCCAGCCAATGGCTACTGATGACTAAGCAGTTAAGACCTATAGGTTCCCCCAAAGCCTTCCATAATAACCTTACGAGGATGGTGAGGTTACAGACTCATTAAGGAACTATCAAGCTTGAACGGGACTCGAACCCCTGTCAGGCGATCGCCAGGCAGGGACTTTTCCAGTAGGGCATCACACCGAAAATTTCTAACGCATATAGGTATGTAAAAGTTGTTACATTTAAACTGCCATCTTTTTATTCAATTCTAGTCAATTAATTAGAGGTCCTTATCTATTTGATTGCATGGGGATAATGATGCGAATTTGTTGCATGTTAGTATGTACCGTTTGAAATGCTTACTTCATCTGCTCGTACTTCTTATCAGGCTCTTATCATTATGGTAGGTTGACATGTATCCTTTTGTTAGCATACTAGCTTCTAATCGTGTTCGAATCTGCATGGACGTACATTTCAGCTCAATAAATGTCTGGTAAATCTGTTCAATATATATATATATATATATATATATATATATATATATATATATATATATATATATATATATATAATCATCATTATTATTATCATTATTATTATTATTATTAATATTAAGGGTGCTGTATAGGGATTTTATGCGTGGTCGGAGTTACCACTTTACATTTTGTGACCATCTTTTCATAGAGATAACATATTACTTGAAAACAGCATTAGTAATATTTGGCGTAATAGCCATTACAGTGTTAACTAGAGGGGCACTCATTAGAGAGCATGCCTACGCCACGCCAAGCAGTTTTATTTTGCTCTTAACTCCTATGCGCAAAACATTTAGACGTATTGGTCCTTGGTTTATACCCCTCATGGTCACCAAATTTTGTTGAAAATGGTTCAGTAATTTTTTATACTGATGCGTACTTGTACTTTGGTGTACTTTATCCAAAATGTTACAGATTCATCCTTGGGTCATGCCCAACTGGACTACCAAGTTTGGTTAAAATTGGCAAGGAGATCTGACTGATTGCAATAATTACAGAGGCATCAAAATTACGTCAGTTTTCATGAAAATATATAGTATGCTCATTCTAAAGAGACTAGAGAGAAAGATTGATGAAAAGCTGAGAGATGAATAAGCTGGCTGCCGATTAAAGCGAGAATTGAATTTAAAATATGTACAATAACCCACCAAGTTATCAGAACCGGTCGTCTAAAATACTTGAGAGAATTGCTACATACTGCGCAGCCAATAAATCGTGTCGACACGAGAATAGTTACAGATGGCTTGGAACTGTTGGAACCTAGATATATGTCTACTTTAGGCTCCAGAGCCTTTAAATATGCGGCCCCGAAACTACAGTATATAACAAGCTCCCACAAAACATTCGAATGATTGAAGACATTAAGGCTTTCAAGGGGAAACTGAATACTTTCTTATTTCATGAGTCTTTTGACAGTGACGATTTGACAGTAAATGAACAATACGCGATATGAAACGTTAAATACTCTGAACGAATAAGGTAAAACGACAGTGGAGGTCCTGTAGAGAGTGGGGTTCCCCTGCTGTATGGGACCGGAAAAGCAGCCATCAAAGTAAGTAAGCAGGATTTAGAAAAGGTAAAAGTTGAACTGACCAAATTTTAATTTTAATACATGTGGTAGAGCAATGTATAAAATATGATGGCATTTGCGGACTATGAAAAGCCTTCCTTAGTGTGCACCAGCCAATTTTGTGGAGAGTCCTGCGTTATTAAGGAGCTCTTCTTAATTATGTAAATTTGATTAAGTCTGTTAATGGGCCTAGCAAGTGCAAAGTTAATATTAGTGAAGTCCTATCAAATGAATTTCCAGTGTGAACAGTGGAGTACTCCAAGGGAATGTGTTTTCACCTATGTTGTTTATCCTCATAAATTTTGCAATGCATAGATCAGCTGGGGATGGTGAAGAAGGATTGGACTGGATTGGTAACAGGAAATTAGCAGACCTAGAGTACGCTGATGACGCTCTCCTTATTAGTAGAACACCACAGGACTTGCAATGCTTGCTTACCAAAATGCATGAAATATCATATGAGGTTGGGCTCAAGATAAATAGAAGAAAGACTGAGATTAAAAGAACGGAGATGCAATGAAAGATGAAATATTATTGGAAGGAGAAAGGATTGAGGTGAAATCATTTAAATACTTATTAAATATCTCTAATACTGGATTTTTAGAATTTAAGTTTAATTAAAAATTGAAAAAAGAAAAAATCAGACAAGGGCTAGGTTAAGTAAAATTTGGAAATCATATCGCCTGAAACTTCCTATAAAAAACAGGCTATATATAAGTTTTGTGAGATCGGTATTATTGTATGGACACGAGTCGTGGTATGACAATGAAACAATATCCAACAGATTTTATAGATTTGAGAACAAAGCCCTCAAAAGAATATTGGGATTTAAATGGCAGGGCAGTATTAGAAATCAAACTATAAGAGAGATTACTTAAGTGCCATTATGTGGATGAGATCATGGTGAGGGGTAGATAGCGATGGTTTGGTTATGCTCTTCGCACTCCGAAAGAGATTAGTTCACCAAACTTTCAACTGGGCTCCACAAGGCACTTGAAGAGTTGGAAGACCCAGGCCTAAGTGGCTGAAGACTATGAAGCCTGAAGTCGGACATGATGAATGGAGAAGTATTGATTTAAAAGCTCAAGATATAGACAAATCTAACCGAGGCCCTTTGCGTCAATAGGCGTAGGAGGAGATGATGATGATGAGTTTTTGTGTAAAAGTTGCTCACAAACAAACAAATCACTAAATAAACGACGACAGGGGTGAATACATACCCTTCGCCAAAAATCAGTCTACATAGTACAAGATAAAAATTTTCCTATCTCTTCAATACTCTTCTGAGATTCCCAGAATGAAATAAATTCCTCCTTACTCGCCACTCTCTTTTAGAGCTTTGTGGATATGATTCTGAGATCGTGAGGCAACATCAGTGAACTGAATGAACGGGAGAAATTTATGGAAGGGATTTTGAAGTGTGGAAGTTGTTTGTGCTCATCTCGAGAGATGGAAATTTCATTCGCTTTCTGAAATTATTATTACAGTAGACCTTTATAGAGGGAATTGGTAAAACAGCAGTAACATTCATGACAATGTATACTCTTCTATTTCATAACAGCAAGAGCATTGATTAAAAAGCTGTAGAAAATGTTAAGTTTTGAAGATATATCAGTTACAATAAAAATATAGAATCTTAAACTTTTGGGAAACTCTTGTTTCCCCATTAAAAGCACGAGGAATGAATGCAAATCAATACACCAGACACTTTATATTATGTGAAAGCTGTTCATAAAAGGATCATCTTGTATATCGGGAACTGTTTTCTGGGCTTGGAGAAGAGGTCAGGCCAAGGGTCATTCATGAAAGTCTCTCTCTCTCTCTCTCTCTCTCTCTCTCTCTCTCTATTGGCATCCATTGCTAACTCGTGTACATCAGCTAGTGCGTTTGGGACTGCTCAACAAAAGGTTTTATTGACTGCGCCACAATAACTGTTTATTGTATTTTGATAATTAAGCTCCTATGATTTATCTATTTTGAAGCCTATGCTATGGTTTTTATCAGAGCAGAGTGTTGCAATTGCATTGTTTCTCATATGAAAACTGGCAGAGTTTCTGACCTACACCCATCAAAGTAATCTATTTGAATATTCATATTATTGCATTTCGGTTGCTCCTCTAGCGGAAGATAATCATTTAACTGTCAAGTGTTTTTAAAATTACCGCGATATATATGAATAGTACCTGATGCATATTTTGTATTTATTTAATTCCCTCTAGAAAATGAAACGCGTGTCCATAATATTCAATATTTGTGTTAACTTTTTAACGGTGGAATTTGAATACTTGACTTCAAAGGGGTCGTTTTATCATGCGCACTTTGTAACCAGATTATTCATCATATTTTAATAGCTGCAATACTAATAACCACAACACTCAAATCTTTTGCTATTAATAATAATGACATCCAAAATTCTATGAAATCCTTCAACAATGGATATGTTTTATTGCAATGTCCTTTCCATTGTTATTCCCATCAACCTCGTGGACGGGCGTTCAAAGAATATATCTTTACAATTGGTTTAACAACGTGCTGCCTTCATTGTGTCGTCGCATTGAAAACGATTATACGAATGTCAAAGCTGGTTGTGATTATAAAGGCCTTGACAGTTCTGGACAGCAATTAAGAAATAAATGCCTCTTCAAAACCTGGGATATTCACTTGAAATTTAGTGGCAGGAAAGAGGCGGACGCGTTCGCTACAGAAAATGGAAAAACTGTGAATTTAAAAATTTAGATATAAACTAAAAATAATTTCCATGGGCAAATTAAAAGGAAAAATTACAATACTAGGATCTCCCCTATATAATAAAGAGGAAGAGTTTCTCTCTCTCTCTCTCTCTCTCTCTCTCTCTCTCTCTCTTATATATATATATATATATATATATAAAACTTTCCTGTCAGGCTCAAATGGAAAGGGAGTAGTCATACCCTGGTGAGAGGGGCTATCTCGAAAGGTACACTCTGAAACCACTCTCTTCTGTGTGTGTGGGCATATCTATCTAAATATTTAGAAGTAGTCTTTGACGGCTGGGGTTCACATAATCTATAAAGTGTATCACCGAAAACTGATCAGAATTTTTAAGACCTGGGAGAGGGTATTTACTTGATGTATTCAGTCCGTGACATCAGCGTATTTAAGTATCGACACATTTTCTTTTTTCAAGCTAATCACCCTTCAAAATTTGTAGTAGATTGGAAAAGAATAAACCATTCATCGGTTTAATTTTCCTCATTGGATAGCGTTGCCAATGTTTTACCATGGGATAATATTCAGAAATATTACGCATATACTGTACCCTAATGAATTAATTATTGATTGCATTTAAATGTATGAAATCTCTCTCTCTCTCTCTCTCTCTCTCTCTCTCTCTCTCTTTTCTTTATAATTTTGTTTTAAAGGAAACTAACTATTTGCATCCTCTTAAAAGCAGGATTACACTCACAGTATATTACTCACATTTTTTATCTATTCTTGTTTAAGGCTTACAGAGGTTTAGATTTTGAAATCACATACTATTTTTTTAAATCCGTTTTCTTGAATTGTGTATATGCTAGTAAAGTTCAAAAGGCCAATTATCACACATACACACAAAAAACAAAATATTTTACAATTTCACACATTTGTAAATTTTGGAATAAATGCTAGGACCCACAAGTTTTCCGTTCGGTTTGACATAAACATTACATATCCAAACGACTAGAAAAAAAAACATCCGACCCATTTCAACTCTTCCATTAAACGTCCTCTTCCATCGACATAAATCTAAAAGTTGAGACATATCTGATGCAAATACCACAAAATCAGTCGAATAAACCAAAGGGCCCACACACGCACACACGACTACAATAAATGGAGACGAGAGATGTGCTATAAACCCCTTCAGTAATAATAATAAAAAACCTACGCTCGAGCTGTAAAAGTTGAGAAAGTGTGGAGCAAAGGCCTGTTCAGAGTTTCATAAACCACGTAATAATTTGACCTGAATCAAGTTCGTTTCATAACCAACACAAGGTGGGAAAATTGGATAGAATTACTGCGTGAGCGATGCAATAAAACGGGAGGAATTTATTTCTGTTTTTATATAAGAATTGCATATATCTCCCGTACTTAATAAATAACAAGTGTCTGACTATATATATATATATATATATATCTTTTCGGTCACGCTCGAGAGGGGCTAGCCATACCCTGTTGAGAGGGGGAGCTTGTGTGCGCGTATTTATCTAAATATTTAGCCATCATCTTTTACGGATTGCCTGCACCAGTATATACATTATACACATTATATATATATATATATATATATATATAAATATATATATATACACACATATATAAAACCCTACACAAATAATTGAAATGTATAGTATAGTTTATATGAAAGACGTACTGGAAACACGTTAAGAAAATGTCTAATATAATTTGCATATCTATAAACTTTCATCTTGGAATTTTCTAAAATTCCGACGAAGCAAAATATTTTATTTTTTATCATTGACGTAAATAAAAGTATGTAATAACGATAAAAATTAAATGCGTTTTCATCATAACATAAAACTCTTGGTAGAAAATCCTTGACCAACTAACCTGACATTATCAAGCGAGTCTTATTAGAAGATACAGTAACCCTCGCATTGAAGGGACCTACGATGAGCTATATTACCCTGTGGTTATACTGCTATTACTGCCTTCATACTACCTCTTGGGCTGCCGTTAGTAATGGCGATGCTTTTCTACAGCAATAAACCAATCAGAGGAGAAACCTAATGACAGCCCGCTCGCATGCTACTTAAGTCGCATTACTTAAGAAGCCTCTAATATCCTCCCGTGATTATACCGAAGATGTCGGGGAGAAGATAGGGCAGGGGGGGGGGGGAGGGGGGAGACTGTATGAACTCATTCTTTTTCTTTTTATTTATGAATTTATGAATTGAACTTCTGCGCGTTCATATGATCGTTAAAGGGGACAACGTCGCGTTCCGAGTGTCACTGTGCATCTTCTGAAAACATACATACGTACACACATTTCATATATAATCACAAATTATCAATTGCAAATGAATAAATTCTGTCTTAACTTTTCACATAAAAATAGTCAGTGCCATATACAAACACACATATATATAATCATATATAATTATATATATATATATATATATATACACACATAATACAAATGCAAGGGAAAAGGTCTCAGACATGTCAATATATATATATATATATATATATATTTATATACACACACACACATATATATATATATACATACATATATATATATATATATATGTGTGTGTGTGTTTTTGTGTGCGTGTGTGTGTGTGCGCGCGCGTGAGTGTGCGTGTGTATAATCAATGCTAGAGAACCCAAATACAATACTAGGAATATTCGAATAGGTTACTTTGATTTTCAAAGCATTAACCATACACTTTCATATGCTTTACCAAGATGTTAATCAAAGTTGATATATTCTCGACCCACGAGAAGCTAGACAGGAATTGGAAGGTAAGAGCAAGAAGTGCTAAATTAAAATCAAAGCCTTGTACTTTATAAATAAAAAAAGTACATTTTGAATCACGAGAATCCAAAGCATCAATCATAAGAAGTACAAGCCTCATTACAGAGTCTCTCAGGTCTCTCCAACTCAGCCAATTTGCAAAATCCACAAGGATCAACTTCAGCATCAGGAAATATGACACCGGTAGCTATGAATACCAAAATATAAAAACTGGAATCAAACTAAGAAATATTGTACTAGGCTAACTTTAAAAACAAAATAAGAAAATGTGTACCTATATGTGAATAAAATTGTTGCTAAACCACACTTTACATTACTCTTACTAATAATTAATTGACTTACCAAACTATTCCCTACCATGGTTAGCTAGCTACTACCTGACCTCATTCTCCTTTCAACAATTTTCATACCAATCTCTCTCTCTCTCTCTCTCTCTCTCTCTCTCTCTCTCTCTTATATATATATATATATATATATCTAAATATATATATATATATATATATATCTAAATATATATATATATATATATATACACTAAGCGGTTATATTTAAAAGCCAATTAAAACCAGGAAAATTATATACTAGCAAATAAATAATTTCTATTCGAATTCAAAAGCTATCAAACATTATTGCTTTACAAAGAAAGAAAGAAAAAAAGAAATACCTTCAGAGACAAGAGCTAAATCCCTTTATTTCCCAGAAAATAAGTTCAGAGAACAGAACTATTCCTAAACTTTAAGACAATCATGTACACAGAAGGTAACATGCTGCAAGAATTATTAAGACCGCAAAAAGCTGTTCTTTCTTATATTAGCTTCCAAAAGTTCTAATATAGAGATATACGCTTACGCTAGAACTTTATTACTATTACTAGCTATGCTATAACCCTAATTAGAAAAGCAGGATGGTATAAGCCAAAGGGCTCCCCCGGGGAAAAATAGTCCAGTAAGGAAAGGTTATAAAAAGTATAAATAAACTATAAGAAAAGTAATGAACCATTAAAATAAAATGGTTTAAGAACAGTAACAGCATAAGAATAAATCTTTTATATAAACTATAACAAGAAACTTGTATCGGACTGTTCAACATAAAAATAATTCCCTGCAAGTTTGAACTTTTTAAGTTCCACCGATTCAATTACCTGATTAGAAAGATCATTCGACAATTTGGTCACAGCTGGAATACAACTTCTAGAACACTGTGTAGTACTGAACCTTATGATGGAGAAGTTACGACAAATAGAATGAACAGCTTACTTAGTATTACAAACAGGAAGGTACTGTCTGGGATGGTCTGAATGCAAAGGAAGGTCAGAATTATGAAATATCTAATGCAACATACATGAAGAACTAACTGAACGACGGTGCCAGAGCTGAATGTACTTACGTTTCTGATGACGATGCCAGAGCTGGATGTACTTAAGTACAATAGCACAGGTGACGTTTCTGACGACGATGCCAGAGCTGAATGTACTTAAGTACAATAGCACAGGTGACGTTTCTGACGACGATGCAATGTACTTAAGTACAATAGCACAGGTGAGGTTTCTGACGTTTATGGACAGGAAGATTTCGGGTAAGGTAAGCCAAAATTTTAGTTCTTAATTTGATTTGAATACGTAAACATCACAGCAATTAACATATCGGTATGTCTTCATGTTTTAGGGGAACCGAAGTCCTTCACAGGATGCATTGTCGTCCTTTTATTAAAATAAATCTTTAAAAGGATGACCTAAATTATTAAAGCTAAAAATTATTCAGAAAGAAAAGCCGAATTAATACACGCAATTCCCAATCTTTATTGTAAGTGTGTGTGTGTGTGTGTTTACTGAATTTCACTTGCAATCCACTATTAAATATTCTCTTGAATAAATAAATACTAATGGACAAAATCAATGCGCTTATTCAAAAACTTAAAATAATTAGGTTTACTCAGTATATCATAACCAAAACCCAGGGAAAGAATATAAAGCACATTTTTTTTTTTTTGCCCAGAAGAAACATCGGGCAAAAGTAAAATTGGCCTGGCTGAAATAACACTAACTTAAAAGATATTGACCTGTCATTAGTCAGAATGCTCTCTCTTAACTCTCCTCAACATGCTTTGAAAATTAGAATACAGAGTATAATGTAAAACGAACTTTTTTCTTTTTTACTATTTTTATTACTACTCAAGCTACAACACTGATCGGAAAGTAGCATGGAAAGGAAAGGAAATAATGGAAATATGAGAAATGATAATAAAAATATATTTTACGATCCATAAAAACGTTAAAATATATCAGTCATATACAAGCTATGACACGAGACTTATTTCAACCTACTCAACAGAAAAGGATTTACAAAAAGTTTGAGATTCTGAAGATTATTCCACAGTCTGGTTACAGCTGGAATGAAAATTCTTGAATACTTTTTATTATTGTACTTTATGATGAAGAAGGTATGGCAGGATGCTATAAACCCTAGGGCACCAGCTGGGAAAATAGCCCAGTGAGGAAAGGAAATAAGGAAACTACAAGAGAAATAAATAACAATTAAAACAGAGTATCTGAATAACATTAACAAAATTAAAATAAATCTTCCACATATAAATGAGATAGAACAGTGTGCCCAAGTGTACCCTCAAGCAAGAGAACTCTATATCAAGACAGCGAAAGACCTTGGTACAGAGGCTATGGCAATATCCAAGACAAGAGAACAGTGGTTTGATTTTGGAGTGTCCTTCTCCTGGAAGAGCTGCTGACGAGTCTCTTCTACCCTTACTAAGAGGAAAGTAGCCACATTGCAGTAGTTAACCCTTTGAGCGTACAAGAATTTTTTGGTAATATGTGTTGTTAGGTGTATGAGGACAGAGAAGAATTTGTAAAGAATATGCTAGACTATTCGGCGTATGTGTAGGCCAAAGTAAAACGAGCCGTATCCAGGGAGAAAGATCCAATGTACTGTAGTTCTGTCTGGTCAGTCAGAGGACCCAATAACTCTCTAGCGGTAGTATCACAACGGGTGGCTGGTGCCCTGGCTAACCTACTACCTGCATACCTACTATTGCGTACTAGATAGTACAGCCTAGGAAGATCTGAATGCAATGGATATTCTGATTATGAAAAATCTTATGAAACATGCATAATGAACTAACTGAACGACGGAATTAAGAATTTGATAGACTGTAAGTTTTTATACAAAATATTAAGATGAGAGTCAGCAGCTGAAGATCAAACAAGAGAGCAATACTAGTATTAAGGAAGAATGAAAGACCAGAAAAACATTTTTAAGGATAGACTGATCACTGAATAAAAACATTGCAGAGTCTTGACATAAAAAAAACAAATCAAGCATCCTTGTCTAAGATCTTAACAAATGCTAAATCTAACACAGACAAAAGTAATTCCCGATATATGTACTTTTTACAGCACCAGAAGCATCCTCTCACTCTTTTATAATTCGATTAACCTTTACAGTTTCTTTTTACATTCCTTGATTCTCATCCTGCATTTTCCAAAACGGCGTTCGTCTCTTTTCTACGGCTTCAAAATAGCAGTCTACTGCGACTCAAGTTTACAAAACATCTTTATTTTTTCCATCTTTCTTTATTCTATTTGAAAACGTCATGAAAAAGGGAATAAAAAATAAAATGTGAAGAGGAAAAGAATAAATTGTTTTCCCTTCAAACCCTGAATACAATACAGCATTTTTAACAGCCAGGAGATCAGGTGACTTCACAATTCAAGTTACCTGTGTCAGACCTGCAAGCTTCAAGCACATGCTACTCTATATTTCACTTCGGGCTAATATGTAAATACACATACACACACACACACACACACACACACACACATATATATATATATATATATATATATACATATACATATATATATACACATACATATACACACAATATATACATATATATATATATATATATATATATTATATACATGCTGTATATCCTCTATATAATAGAGAGCAATTGTATAGCTATATATTATCCCTTAAATAATAAAGACCAATTGTCTGAATACATACATACATACATACATACACCCACACACACACACACACATATATATATATATATATATATATATATATATATATATATATATATATATATTCGGCCACACTCAGGTCTCCCAGTACCTCGGTTATTGGGGGGGGGGGAGAAGTAATCATACCCAGGTGAGACGGGGGGGGGTTTGGTCATGCATACATATCTACCTACATATTTAGCAGTCATTTTGACGGGCCGCGTACACTACATTATACAGTGTAATACAATATATAAATTCATACCCTTTTTGAGTGGGGATACCTTAACGCGGTGAAAGGGTTTACGCATCGCCATGATCATCAGAGCTGTACTAGTCAGAGCCACCCACACTAGGTTGGTTTGCTATGAGCGATCAGATGAAAATCTTCCATCATCACCAATTCGCACTGGCCAGCGTGGTGATGAAAACTGGCCAAACCCCATACATGAACTGACGACATCCTGAGGACTTTGTCCTCCAGAGGACTACAAACGCTAGCAGTTGTCTTTGTTGTATAGTGTACACACACACACACACACACACACACATATATATATATATATATATATATATATATATATATATATATGACCAATAATAATTGGTTTTCTTTTACATGATGTACAGAGAATACACTTCTGAAAATACTAAGGTAATCTTAGAAGAAGAAAGCTGAAATATTCCTTATAAATCACACGAGAGAGAGAGAGAGAGAGAGAGAGAGAGAGAGAGAGAGAGAGAGAGAGAGGAGAGAGAGAGAGAGAGAAGGGGGTTAGTAAACGCCGCTATGATCCATAATGTGAAATAATGAGCGTCACTCCACTCCCATACGAGCGATCCTGCCTTGCCAGCCTTGCCCAAAGCAGTTACAATGCCCACAAGCAGGATAATGCAGAGTTGAACCCATGCGGGCAGTATTTGTCTTGTGTGTTTTCTGTAGTCGCCTTCGCCAAAGCAGGATTTTGATCAACATCTGGTTTATGAAGTCAACATCCTTTCTGTGTAAGGTTAATCATATGCCACAGCTATAAAAAACTTTTTTTAGCTGATAGGATAGATAGGTGAAAGAAGAACAAATGCAGCTAGGTAGCTAATCATGGTATGTAATAGTTTAGAAAGCTATTCTTTCAGACAAAGGGACTAGCAAATATCCTGTAAACGATTGATAAGGCCTTCTTAAGATTACACGATGGAGGTGATTATTTCTCAAAATATAAGAAAAATTTTCCCAAATATCTACAACTTTTCACACAAAAAATTATAAGCCTAATCTCAACAACACTTTTGAATGTGCCAAAGTGAAAAAAAAAGTTTAGACAATAGCTAAACATACGTAAAAAGAAAAATACAGATATGAACTGTTACTAAAAACTTGTTTCTTTTTGGAAGTGATTATTACTGTTATAATTAGGATTTAAAAAGAACGATCATTATGTAATAAAAAATGATCAGGCCATTATTGTGAAAAGGGACTTAGAATATAAAAAGATAAGATAGAGGGAAAAGGGAAGATGAAAAAAAAAAAACATTTAAATAGATAAATAAGTAAATAAAAATGTATAAATATCTTGGTTTAAAACTAAAAGAAAAGAATCATCAAGTTAGAAATGCCATTGAAAAAATAAAATCGACGCGTTAAATCGTAACAACTTTAATAATTACAAGCACGGCATCTTTTTATCACATGACATTTGAAGGACATCCTACCATCAGTACAATAAGTGAGCTGACGTACGGAATATCCATATAATAGAAGACTGAATTAAATGCAAGACATGAGCAGACTATAAACATGTACACCACACAAAGGAAGCAGAGGATTTCCAAATCAAAAGTATATGAATACGAGAGATGAGATACGTTAATTATTCATACTTGCAGCAAATGTTTTTTAGTTGAACAGGCTGATATACGTCTCTTTGCATAGTTTATGTACGAAAGATCTGTTTTAATGTTGTTACTGTTCTTAAAATATTGTAATTGTTTATTCCTTCTAATATAGTTTATTTATTTCCGTATTTCCTTTCCTCACTGGGCTATAGCATCCTGCTTTTCCAACTATGGCTGTAACTTAGCTAGTAATAATAATAATAATAATAATAATAATAATAATAATAATAATAATAATCAACATCATTATGTCAAATCAATATAGATGATAACCGAATCCCGAGTGAACTGACGAACAGAAAACATCCAGGGACTGGAGACACAACAAAACACACCGAATCCCCCGAGGCTGCATAATCGATGCAGGATGTTTTACTCAACAACCGAGTGATGAAACAGCAAGAGGAGGCAATCAAACATTCAGGACGGCGGACAACTCTTGCCATCAGTAGATTTCTATGATGGCACAACGCGGAATATGCGGGCATCTAGCCCGGAAGGATTCGTTACATACCCAAGAGAGCAGCAGCAGTCTCCTGCAACAATTGGCTAATAAATCTAATACTTTCAGGATAGTTTAGTTATTGTTAGGAAATCAAAGAAAGGATTAAAACTTTTAAAAAACGGGGGGATCTTGTGGGGGAGTCATACTATGGAAATGGAATTTCTAGGTAGAGGAAGCAGCTGAAGACCAAGGAGGCCATGGATGGACTGTGTAGTGGAAGACTTAAGAGAGAAGGGGATTAATGAAGCAGAGGCGCTAAACAGATATAGATGGATAAGGCTCATTCAAAACAGCGAATAAGCCGAAAAAGAAGATATAATAAAGAGTAAGTATCCGACTATATATAAATATATAGATATATATTCTTTCCTGCCACGCTCAATGGGGAGAGGGAGTAGTCATATTTAGTGAGAATGGGTACCCACAGAGGTACACTCTCCC
>NC_090757.1:61511424-61523924 GCF_036898095.1 Palaemon carinicauda | reverse complement strand
CAGGCATGTCAATTCATGTGTGAGGTTTGGCCAGTTTTCATCACCACGCGTGCCACAGCGGATTGGTGATGGTGGGAATTTTAATATTATCATTATTAAAAGCTAAGCTACAACCCTAGTTGGAAAAACAGGATGCTATAGGCCCAGGGGCACCAACAGGTAAAATAGCCCAGTGAGGAAAGGAAACAAGGAAAAATAAAATATTTTAAGAACAGTAACAACATTCAAATCAATATTTCCCATGTAAACTATAAAAAAAAAAGAAAAGAGGATATGATCACAAAAAGAAAACCAACCTAGTATGGGTGGTCCTGACTAGTATAGCTTTGCTGATCATGGTAAAACAATTACCCGACTCAGAAAGGGATATACAGTATATAGATATGTCATCATCTCCTCCTATGCCTATTGATTCAAAGGGCCTAGATTAGATTTCACCAGTCGTCTCTACCTTGAGTCTTTAATTCAATACTTTTCCATTCATCATCTCAGGCTTCACGGTTCGTAGTCCTCAGCCATATAGTTCTGTGTCTTTCAAGTCTTCTAGTACCTTGTGGAGACCAATTAAATGTTTGGTGTACTAATCTCTTTGGGAGTGCGAAGAATATGCCTGAACATCTTCATCTACCACTCACCATGATCTCAACCCTATATGACACTCGAGTACACTCTCTAATAGTTTCATTCCTAATCCTGTCCTGCCATTTAAATCCAAATATTCTCCTGAGGGCTTTGTTATCAAATCTACTAAATCTGTTGGATATTATTTCATTGTCATACGACGACTCATGTCCATACAGTAACAGCGAACTCACTTATTGATAAATAGCTTGATTTTTATATGTAATTTCAGGCGATTTGATTTCCAAATTTTACTTAACCTAGCCATTGTCTGATTTTAAATCTTTCATTAAACTCAAATTCTAAAGTCCCTGTATTAGAGATTATAGTTTCATTATACTTAAATGATTCTTCCTCATTAATTCTTTCTCCCAATGATATTTCATCTTCCATTGCATATTCCGTTCTCATTATCTTTGTCCTTCTTTTTATCTTGAGCCCAACCTCCTGCGATATTTCCTGCATTCTGGTAAGCAGCATTGCAAATCTTGCGGTGTTCTGTTAAGAAGGACAGCGTCATTAGCAAACTCTACGTCAGCTAATTTCCCATTACCAATCAAGTCCAATCCCACTCCATCATCTCTGACTGTTCAACGCATTACAAAATCAACGAGGCGGATAAACAACATAGGTGACAACACATTCCTTTAGAGTACTCCACTGTTCACTGGAAATTCATTAGATGGGACTAAACTAACATTAAATTTACACTTGCTATGTTCATGAAAAAACTTAATCAAATTTACATATTTAAGAAGAATTCCACAATAACGCAGGGTTCTCCACAAAATTGGATAGTGGACACTATCAAAGGCTTTTTCATAGCCCACAAATACCATCAAAAGTGGATTTCTATATTCTATGCATTGTTGTACATGTTTTTAAATGGAAATTTGGTTAGTACAACTTCTTCCTTTCCTAAATCCTACTTGTTCATCTCTCAGCTATTTATCACTTTCTCTCTAGTCTCTTTAGAATAAGCATACTATATATTTGCATGACAACTAAGGTAAGTGTGATGCATCTGTAATTACTTCAATCTGTGAGGTCTCCTTTTTTACCCGTTTTCAGCAACATTCCTAATTCCCATTTATCAGGTTTTGCTTATTCATGCCACATTCTACAAAATAATCTTATAAGTATTCTAGGGGTCACTTCATTTTAAGCCAATATCATCTCAGCAGTTATTCCATCATAACTAGGGGCTTTCCATCTCTTATGTTTTTTAATGATACCTTCGACTTCAAACATAATGAATTCATTCATGGGCACATGAAGGCCTTTCTCAGCTTCAGGTATATCAATAAAATTATTCCCTTCGTATCTGCTATTCATAACCTCATTAGTGTGTTCCATCCACCCTTGCCTTTCTTCATCTTCTATTATAACAGATTCATCCCTCTTTTTGATGGGTATATGCTATTTCTCCTTTGCCACTGTAGAGATTTCATTAATAATTCTATGAGTAATTCTTATACCATAGCCACTCCCTGAATTCATAGCTTTGTCAGCCTCACCTGCCTTCCTGTCTAAATACTCACTCCAGTCATTCCTAGCTTTTCTTTTGACTTCACTATCAATACTGGAATACTTAGCATGCTCTACCTTGTAATTTTCATTACTTCCTCGAAAACTTTCAACAATCAGTTTCTGACTTTGTCTCCTTTTTACAATATCCCAAGTATCACTTGATATGCATGGCTTTCTCCTTGTAACTGCATGTTCATGTTCCAAAACTTCACTACCAGCAGACCGATGTATCTTCCTAATATCACACCATTCTTCATCAATTGTCCACACTTCATCTCTCAAAGACTCTAAGACTGCATACACACACATATATATATATATATATATATATATATATATATATATATATATATATATATATATATATATATATATGTGTGTGTGTGTGTGTGTGTGTGCGTGATGGAGACAACAAGAATGACAGTCATCGCACTCCATGCACAAAAATCGATCCATTTTGTTAACAAAACAGAGAACAAAACCTTCGTTATAGAAAATGTGAAATGTCCGTGCTTATTTTCTTTTGAAGGCTGCTTATGAATGGCAGAAGATAGAGACAGTGACAATGACCTAGCTAGCAGGATAATTCCCTAGAGACTAACAATATATATCAATATGATCAGTGCTCAAGGACCCTCTCCACCCAAGCTAGGACCAGAGAGGGACAGGAAATGGCTATTGATGACTCAGCGGCCCCAGAAACCACTGCCCCCATCCTTAGCTCATAAGGATGGTGAGGTTACGTACACAACAAGACACTATCGAGCTTGAGCGGGATTCGAACCCTAGCCCGGCAGATCGCGAGGCAAGGTCGTATTTGAAGGTCACGTGACTTGAAACGGTAGATAAGATCCAAAAATGTTACAGGGATGGACGAAATCTTTGATGTCCAAGCATTGGAAAGAGATTCCCGAACAGCGAAAACGACTTAATGATAGATTTCGTCCAGCCACGGTCGATTATGGCAGTGATGATGCGGGCTGTCGAACACAGCAGTGGTCTACTTGAAATCATTACTCGCCCCTACATTCCAAGCCACGAAGTCTTACGCAACATCGAATACCTGTGGCAATGCCCAGATACAAATTTTTTTATATTACTAAAACACTCAAGACTATATATAAATTAACAAAGGGCATTAACCTACTTAGCAAATTAAATAAACCATTATGGATAGTGTACTGTCCCGTCAAAAATTACGGCTAAATATTTAGATAGATATGCACACACAAATTAAAACATTCCCACCTACCCCCTGTCCTAACTATAACCCCTCTCACCATGGTATGACTAACCCCTCTCCTCCTACAAAAGGGTTGGGGAGAGACCCAGTAGCTATGCGTCTTGCAATGCCGCTGAGCGCTCCAACAGAGAAAAACAGCCCAGTGAGGAAAGGAAATAAGGAAATAAATAAACAATATAAGTAGTGAAAATTAAAATAAAACATTCTACAAACATTAACAACATTAAAACAGATATTTAATATATAAACTATAAAAGGACTTATGTACACCTGTTCAACATAAAAACATTTGCTGAGAGTTTGAACTTTTGAAGTTCTACAGATTCAACTACCCGATTAGGAAGATCACTGATTCTTTATTATATATAGAGCAGATGGAATAACTGCCAAATTCCTTTGGTGGGATCACTTCTGTGAGAGCACTAACGACTCAAATGACTGACTGATTGAATAAACGTTGAAGCATTCATATTATTATTATTATTATTATTATTATTATTATTATTATTACTTGCTAAACTACAACCCTAGTTGGAAAAGCAAGATGCTATAAGCCAAGGGGCTCCAACAGGGAAAATAGCCCAGTGAGGAAAGGAAAAAAGGAAAAATAATATATTTTAAGAACAATGACATTTAAATAAATATTTCTTATATAAACTATTCAAACTTTAACAAAACAAGAGGAAAAGAAACGAGATAGAATAGTGTCCCCGAGCGTACCCTCAAGCAAAAGATCTCTAACCCAAGACAGTGGAAGACCATGGTACAGAGGCTATGGCATTACCCAAGACTAGAGAACCTATTAATATCATACTTCTATCATTATTTTTAGACGTGAATTAATTTGCATTGGTGGCAAAACCTACTTTTCTTAATTCGAGGTGGTCTCTTATTATCAGCGAATTTTCTTTCTTTCAAGTTTTATCTCTTCATTTTGACCACGAATGTGCTTGAAACTGGTTTTTGGACGGCCCTGTTTTTCAAGTTAAGAAAAATCTCTTGTAAATATTTCTGACATTCTAAAAATAAATTCAAGCTGACTGGCAGGCCACGTCAAATTAGGTTAAATTAAATGATATCAAGTTAATTTAGGGTAGTTTAGGTTTGCTTGGCAGGTAAAATACAATATGTGGCCTATTCCACATCATATGAAGTCTTATCTACTGTCTCTTACACGACCCCCATTTTAAATTTGTCGAGATAACTCATATGACAGACAAGGACACATCGTTATAGATATCCACAATCGCCACTATACAATCACATTTGAATCAACTTGGCAGTTTTGGCACCACACTATAAGATCCAACATCTTACGGAGTGGAAAAAATGGATGCTGCGTTATAATGGTTTCAAATACTATCATACTACAAAATCCCTCCAACTGCTTTTGAAGTATAATAAAAGTTCTACTTTTATTACAGAGGATACTAACCATGTACAAAGGCCCTTTTTAGGTTTGACAAGGGGCGTGAGAGACATTATTGCGCAATTGACCACGGAAAAATCACAAAAACCAACAGTGACAACTCTAAGATCGCTTAAGACTTTCAACAATCCTCTAGAGCCGGGGTTCCCAACCTGGGGTGCATGTACCCTCAGTGGTACATTTTTACCCTTAAGAAGGTACATTGGATTTGATATGATGTCCAGTACTGCGCAATCTATAATCTACATTGAGATTGAATAATATATTACAATATCAATTTCATTGTTTCGCCTCAATTTTAGGGGTACACAGGAATTTATGAAAATCCCCAAAGGGTACAGAGGAACAGGTTAGGAGCCCTTGCTCAACAGCCTACTGGTTGATGCTTGCTCAATTAATATAACAAAATCTCGAAAGTATGTGATGCTGTTGAGCCATTAAGTTGACTTTTTTAAAACAAACGCTTGAGGTAATTAATCTTTACAAACATGGGATTAATTGCACGCCTAATAATCTAATCTACAATAGAGTCTTTGTTTCTGTACGAGTTCATTTTAATACGACTTCCTTCCTTCCTGTTTAAATACAAGTAGATAGTATACCAAAAATACACAAAGGTAACCCATATAATATACACAATATGTAAACAAATCCGCCATACAGTATACATATTATATACATAAATCACCCATATACAGTAGTACCCCCAAAAACACACATATATCACCCATATAGTATACCCAAAATACACAAAAATCATCCATACAAAATACACATAAATCACCCTTATCGTATACACAAGACAAAAAAAATGAACATTAAAGTATGTACAAAATAGACATAAACCCCACATAAAGTATACCCAAAATACACACAAATCAACTATACAATATACACATGAATTACCCATACAGTATACACATGAACCACCCAGTATAAGAATAAAAAAATCCTCCCTCGCCATGAACGACATGGCTCTCCTCAGTCTCAGCACCTGTCATCGTTATATGATCGTTATTACTAAACTATGAAACTTAATTGAATTATGCACTGAAAAGAGCTTTTCTATACTCGTGTATCGGGTGCCCTTTGATAATGAGTGAGGATTAATCAATGTCCTGGGATCGAGAGAGTCTATTAAGATGATGACGAAAGTAATTAAGAGGAGGGGTTTGGGGAGTCTCTGGAGACCACTGATATAACTTATGATAGAAAAAAGCAATTGTTTTTTTTTTTATATTCAACCCGAAATCCCCTTTAGATACTGTGACTTGTGTAACGTGAGGTGTGTGTGTGTGTGTGTGTGTGTGTGTGTGTGTGTGTGTGTGTGTGAGAGAGAGTGTGTGTGTGTGTGTGTGTGCAAGCGTCAACAAAAGATTATAAGCTTCTGTTAAAATGACAATTAGTTCTCAGTTATCAATATTATTTCACAGATAACTAATAAGTTTTTCTTTACCGTTTTGTCTCCTATACATTAATCAAGATACTCTTACCTTTAAAATCTTCAAGAACTTTTTTCGTACAAACACAAAATCTAAGTTCTTGTTCCATGCTAGACTAGGACAGGGGCTATATTCCAATCAGGGAAAAACCCCCAAAACGAACTTCACTTCGAACAGAGCGATTTCCAAACCGCGCGGTTTTATCGACCGCGGTAATGCTCCGGCGAATTCCCGGAAGCAAACCATCACAAACTAAAATGGATAATAGACTGATACAAATAACAAATGGCAATTGGCCTTCATGACAAGAGATACCGAAAAAAGGACCAAACGGACCAATAAAAAAGTACCAGGGAAGGCAAACGATAACAAGATGGGTATTTTCATTTTATTAACCCCCTCTCGTTGTAAGTGTGAGGGTATTCAAATAGCGCCCCAACATAATAAATACCAGATGTTTGGAGATATATATATATATATATATATATATATATATATATATATATATATATACATATATGTATATATATATAAATATATACATTAAAATACACAATTTTCCGTGTATTTGATAAATAAAATAACCCACAATGTATGAAAAATGAAATTTAATTTTTCATATATTGTGGTTTATCTATATATATATATATATATATATATATATATATATATATATATATATATATATATATAAAGGCGTGCATATATTACAGCTGTAATTCTGTCTACATATCCAATGTCTACAAAAAAAAAAAGTATGGCAGAAAATGTATTCCTGATAAATTGTTATCTAACTTTGGACAGATATCTTTCTCCCAAAATAATAGTTTACTGGAATGGAAATATCTATTTTATGGATTTTTTCAAAGTTTCAAACTTACATTATTTTTTATACAAACATATAAGTTTCATCTTCAGAGTAATGATTGAGACGTTGTCCAGTGAAGGTGTATTATCGCGTTGCTCTGTTTCAGCTTATAATCTCTTTTGTGAAAACTTGGAAAATATTTAGTTAATCTTATGGAGTAACAAAAGTAAAAGTAAAAGTACACCATGGCTGGTTGCCCCCTGGGCGGATCTTCGAGGGGAGACGGGAAAAAGTGGATAAGATGTGGCTGTAACAGGTGTTACTACAAGAAGTGTGTGTTTATAAAGGCAAACATCAGACCTAAGAAACTTGAAATGGATTTGTCCACTCTGTGTAGATAAAGCCATTATGGCAAAGACAACTATATTGAAAATGGAGTAGGAATTGAAAATGAAAGACCTTAATACAAACGCTGAACTGGAACATCGAAGTGCGGAACTCACTGCAGATGCAGCAAATTCCACCCAGAACACTGATCTCATTGATAATCTAGCGATGATATGGAATCAATTAATTTAACGCTTCAAACACTGATGGACCAAAATCAGAGAAAATGACATAGGCTGACACAGTTAAGGAAAAAAATCTACTGGAAATTAAATCAATTAATGCAACGACTAAAATTACTGTCAGAAAAAATGAGGTCGAACATGTACTTAAAGACATTTCAAATCTTAATAAGATGTCAACTTCAAATGGAAATGTTGTTGTAAACTTTGCTGACAAAAAGATCAAAGAGGAAGAAGCAAACAAGATTCAGATAATGCTTGCTGACACCGAGACGATGAAAATTGGAAAACTAAAGGCAAAAATAATGATATGCAATTTATACAACGATGAAGATGAAATAGTAAATGCTTTGATTCAAAGAAATCCTTGCCTGTACCAGATCCTAAACAGATGAGAATAGTGCTGCAGGTGGGACTACCCACAAGTTGAAATGTGATCCTGAAGTTCCAAAGGCTATTAATGATAATGGTGACAAAGTTATGTTGCGATGGGGTACTTATAACATACATGATATGGACATTTTGAAAAAAGATTGCAAGTTTAAGAATGATGACAAAGTCTGAGGGAAATCTTCAGAAAAACATTCCACCAAAGAATGTAATTCGCAGCAGTCAAAGTGTATAAACTGCACAAAGTTAAACAAACCAAATGACCACATAGTGAACTTAATAAATTGCAAAGCTTATGATTTGGAATTTAAAATAGCAGAAAATATTGATCATAGATACTAAAGAGGGTTAATGCTACACCAGATACACAGATAAAATTAACGAGATTCAATATTATAATACAAGACGGTATCACCAGAACTATCAAGAGAGCAAAGAAATAAAACTATGCCATCGCTTCAATGCCAATATCTGAAGTGACTGGAAAAAAAAACCTTTTCTAGTCTAGCTAATATAATTACGAGAATAACAAATACAAGCATCGATGAGTGCAAGTTTCTCAAATCTGAGAAAATGGCTAAAGTCACACCGGTTCTGAAAAGTGTTCTAGATTATCAGGAATTAAGCTCGTATAGACCTATTTCGAATCTATCTTTTATTTCAAAAGTGCTAGAATACGTAATTATTGAACAACTAATAAGTCATTTAGAAAAAATAGAAGCTTTGCCAGACAACCAGTCTGATTACAGAAAATTATACTCTACGGAGACAGTTATCTGTTCTGTTGTAAATGGTATGCTGGAAATGATGGATGAAAATAAATGTGGTATTTTAATATTTATAAACCGGGAGATTCTTAGCACCCAGCTACTAAGTGATCTACGGTCCATCGGTATTGGAGATCAAGCTATCGAATACATAAAAAATTACTTGGTTGACAGATATTACTGTGAGTACAAATTCGAAACTCTAATTTATTCCTCATATGAACCTTTAAACAGAGAGCTACCTCAAAAGAGTGTACTAGGCCCAATCTTATTACGTATCTATACTATTGGTCTATCGAAAATACTATAATGGCATGGTGTGAAGTTCAAACTATTTGCAGATGATACACAATCTTAATTCTCCATAAATAATACAGACGACACTATTGAAACTCTAAACCGAATTGGAAAGAAAAACCGTGTAAGAAATATACATAAATAATGACTCTGCCCCGATATCTAGTAAAGTTCGTGATCTAGGCGTACCTCTTGACTGTAACTTGTCTTTAAATGGCCCAATAAATAATGTAGTAAAAACTGCTAGTTACTATACTAGAAACATTGCTTTTATAAAGAAGTGCTTGGATGAACATTCTGTAAAGAAACTTGTGATAAACTGTGTTATTACCAGGATTGACTACTGCAAATTAATCTAATACAATTTACCTAAAGTACAACTTAAGAAATTACAAAATATAATACACTGAGGAGCAAGACTGATAAAAGGTGTCCCACCTCGAGAAAGGATCTCTCCTATACTAATTGATTTACACTGGCGGCCTATTATAACGACAATTGAGTTTAAAATATGGACAATGACCCATCAAGTTATCAGAACCGGACGTCCAAAATATCTATGAGAATTGCTACATATTGTTCAGCCAACAAATCGTCTTGACACAAGAATAGTTACAGATGGTTTCAAATTATTGGAAACTAGATATATGTCTACTGTAGGCTCAAGAGCCCTTAAATATGCGACCCCGAGACTATACAATAAGCTTCCACTAGACATTGGAGAGACTGATGATATTAGGCTTTCAAGAGGAAACGGAAGTTTCTTGTTGTGTGAGTGCTTCGATAGTGACGATTTAACAATAAACGAGCAGTATGCGATGTGAAATATTAAATGCTTCCGATTGAACACGATAAAATCCCTGTAGAAGTCCTGTAGAGAATGGGGTACCACTGATGTAAAAGACCAGAAAAACCCCACTAGAAGTAAGTAGTAGTTATTTACTTCAACCACGTTTTTGGGAGAAGAAACAACACATAATAGACCAATAAGACCAAAAAATAAATTTATACTTAGGCTATATATATATATATATATATATATATATATATATATATATATATATATATATATATATATATATATATATATATAGCCTAAGTCCAAAAATTAAATTTATGTGTATATTTAGGCTATATATATATATATATATATATATATATATATATATATATATGTACACACACACACACACACACACACACACATATATATATATATATATATATATATATATATATATATATATCAACTTCTTCACATTAATAAACTTACATTCGGGTAATGCAAGTTAAATGAGATGAGACAAGATATATGAATTAAGGCTGTGACCCCCTGAGGAAATTACGAAATCATAGCAATTCTCCTGGGAATCACACGATCAGTTGGATTCCACAACGGGTCAGCTACTCCATGAAGTATTTGAATTAATCGCATCACGATGTGAACATTATTCGACGCCAATGCACTGGAAGGCAATTAAAGAAAGCTCTTCAATTGGCCTGTTATTAGGGCCATAACAGGTTTCTTCTGCCAAAGTTCAAATTTGAAGCGAATGTTTTTATGTTGAAAAGGATCAGGCTTACGTAAGTCTCTTTTTTTATAGTTTATATATATGAAATATATTTTTTATTGCCTTACTCTTCTTGAAGTGTTTTATTTATTAAATGGTGGTTTATTTATTTCCTTTTCTAACTGTTGGAGTTCTTGGGATTATAGCATAATGCTTTTTCATCTTGGGTTGTAGCGTAGATAATAATAATAATAATAATAATAATAATAATAATAATAATAATAATAATAATAATAATAATAATAATAAGGTCCAGTAAGCATACTCACCAGATAATGACATAAGTACTTGTGTGACAAGACCGTTAGAAATAAATCAATAAGCAACCGGGGTAATGGATTTGTCAGCAAACGTGATGGCAGAGTAGGCCCCTCATATCATCATTCTTGAGTTGGTAGCGATGAGATTTTAGGCCTACGAGACTGGGAGGTGTGCGGACATCTACCTAACCTGGTGGATGCTAGAGTTTGCCTGGGATTTTAAAATCACTGTGGGTTTGAAATTGCTTTCCATTCTCTAAGGGCAAAGAAGGCTATCCAATCTCCCCTACATGATAAAGAGTACGTGTCTGGATATATATATATATATATATATATATATATATATATATATATATATATATATATATATATTTATGTATAGGTGTATATGTATATATGTATATATATACATGCATGTATATTTTTTCTGGTAACACTTAGACGTCTCTTCCCGTTATATATATATATATATATATATATATATATATATATATATATATATATATATATATATATATATATATATATATATATATATATATATGCATATTTTTTCAGGTAACACTTAGACGTCTCTCCCCGTCCTTCGGGTAGAGGGGAGAGGGAGTAGTCATACCATTGCGAAAGGAAGGTTACGTGTGTGTGTGTGTGAGCATATCTATCTAAATATTCAACCGTCAGTTTTGACGGGTCACGTACGCTAGTATGAGAATATAACGTTTAACGTGGGATAAGTCTCACATCAGTCACTGCATACTAAACTCAAGTCATTCTTGAAATCCTATCCTTGAATAACCAGTGAAATATACCCTCTTCCTTGCAAATTAAAAGGTCAAATCTAAAGAGACATCCCCCTTATATAATAAAGAGCAAGTGTCGTGTTTTATATATATATATATATATATATATATATATATATATATATATATATATATATATATATATATATATATATATATATATATATTTCTCTCTTCATGCTCAGCGGCATTGCCAGAAATGCAACGTAAGCACTTGGTCCCTCTCCGTAATATTTCTTTCTGGTCACGCTAAACGGTATTTGCAGACGAATAACTACTTGGTCTCTCCCCAATATATTTCTTTCGGGTCAAGCTAAGTGACAATGGCAGACGTATAACTACTCAGTCTCTCCAATATATTTCTTTCCGGTCACGCTAAGTAGCAATGGCAGACGTATAACTACTTGGACTCTCCCCTCCTATCTAAAACCCGGTCGTCTTTTTTGACGGGTCACGTACTAGTTTCGGTATAAATACTTTGAATATTGAATTCTCTTCAATAAATGAAGAAGCAGTAGTTAACAAAACAAGAAGCACAAATACTTTAGTTGACCCATCCTATTGAAGAAGTCCGGCAATGAGGTAGAATAGCACTTTATAGAGGGTAAAAGTTTATCTTCCGATGGAGGATTCTAATTACCTGCAAACATATATCTGGAAATGTTTGACTTGATCCGCCATCCTTCTCCGGATAGTTAAGAATAAAAAAACCCAAATGCAGATGATGAATGATTCCCTTCGAGCTTACTAATATATTATAGATGGAGACGTTG
>NC_090757.1:61476424-61506424 GCF_036898095.1 Palaemon carinicauda | reverse complement strand
GTAAACAATAACGGGGAAATATTCCTATTCCCTAATCAGGCTTTGAACTTCAGCTGTCTATAAACAGGGCTTCCAGCGACAAGGACAATATAGTAAACAATAACGGGGAAATATTCCTATTTCCCAATCAGGCTTTCAACTTCAGCTGTCTATAAACAGGGCTTCAGCGACGAGGCCAAAATAGTAAACAATAACGGGGAAATATTCCTATTTCCTAATCAGGCTTTCAACTTCAGCTGTCCATAAACAGGGCTTCCAGCGACGAGGAACTTATAGTAAACAATAACGGGGAAATATTCCTTTTCCCTAATCAGGCTTCCAACTTTAGCTGTCTATAAACAGGGCTTCCAGCGACAAGGACAATATAGTAAACAATAACGGGGAAATATTCCTATTCCCTAATCAGGCTTTAAACTTCAGCTGTCTATAAACAGGGCTTCCAGTGAGGAGGACAATATAGTAAACAAAAACGGGGAAATATTCCTATTCCCTAATCAGGCTTTCAACTTCAGCTGTCTATAAACAGGGCTTCCAGCGAGAGGACAATACAGTAAACAATACCGGGAAATATTCCTATTCCCTAATCAGGCTTTCAACTTCAGCTGTCTATAAACAGGGCTTCCAGTGAAGGACAATATAGTAAACAATACCGGGGAAATATTCCTATTCCCTAATCAGGCTTTCAACTTCAGCTGTCTATAAACAGGGCTTCCAGCGACGAGGACAATATAGTAAACAATACCGGGGAAATATTCCTATTCCCTAATCAGGCTTTCAACTTCAGCTGTCTATAAACAGGGCTTCCAGCGACGAGGACAATATAGTAAACAATACCGGGGAAATATTCCTATTCCCTAATCAGGCTTTCAACTTCAGCTGTCTATAAACAGGGCTTCCAGCAATGCAGACAATATAGTAAACAATACCGGGGAAATATTCCTATTCCCTAATCAGGCTTTCAACTTCAGCTGTCTATAAACAGGGCTTCCAGCGACGAGGACAATATAGTAAACAATACCGGGGAAATATTCCTATTCCTCTAATCAGGCTTTCAACTTCAGCTGTCTATAAACAGGGCTTCCAGCGACGAGGAAAATATAGTAAACAATACCGGGGAAATATTCCTATTCCCTAATCAGGCTTTCAACTTCAGCTGTCTATAAACAGGGCTTCCAGCGACGAGGACAATATAGTAAACAATACCGGGGAAATATTCCTATTCCCTAATCAGGCTTTCAACTTCAGCTGTCTATAAACAGGGCTTCCAGCGACGAGGAAAATATAGTAAACAATACCGGGGAAATATTCCTATTCCCTAATCAGGCTTTCAACTTCAGCTGTCTATAAACAGGGCTTCCAGCGACGAGGAAAATATAGTAAACAATACCGGGGAAATATTCCTATTCCCTAATCAGGCTTTCAACTTCACCTGTCTATAAACAGGGCTTCCAGCGAGAGGAAAATATAGTAAACAATACCGGGAAATATTCCTATTCCCTAATCAGGCTTTCAACTTCAGCTGTCTATAAACAGGGCTTCCAGCGACAAGGAAAATATAGTAAACAATACGGGGAAATATTCCTATTCCCTAATCAGGCTTTCAACTTCAGCTGTCTATAAACAGGGCTTCCAGCGACGAGGAAAATATAGTAAACAATACCGGGGAAATATATTCCCTAATCAGGCTTTCAACTTCAGCTGTCTATAAACAGGGCTTCCAGCGAAGAGGAAAATATAGTAAACAATACCGGGGAAATATTCCTATTCCCTAATCAGGCTTTCAACTTCAGCTGTCTATAAACAGGGCTTCCAGCGAAGAGGAAAATATAGTAAACAATACCGGGGAAATATTCCTATTCCCTAATCAGGCTTTCAACTTCAGCTGTCTATAAACAGGGCTTCCAGCGAAGAGGAAAATATAGTAAACAATACCGGGGAAATATTCCTATTCCCTAATCAGGCTTTCAACTTCAGCTGTCTATAAACAGGGCTTCCAGCGAGAGGAAAATATAGTAAACAATACCGGGGAAATATTCCTATTCCCTAATCAGGCTTTCAACTTCAGCTGTCTATAAACAGGGCTTCCAGCGACGAGGACAATATAGTAAACAATACCGGGGAAATATTCCTATTCCCTAATCAGGCTTTCAACTTCAGCTGTCTATAAACAGGGCTTCCAGCGACGAGGACAATATAGTAAACAATACTGGGGAAATATTCCTATTCCCTAATCAGGCTTTCAACTTCAGCTGTCTATAAACAGGGCTTCCAGCGACGAGGACAATATAGTAAACAATACCGGGGAAATATTCCTATTCCCTAATCAGGCTTTCAACTTCAGCTGTCTATAAACAGGGCTTCCAGCGAACGAGGAAATATAGTAAACAATACCGGGGAAATATTCCTATTCCCTAATCAGGCTTTCAACTTCAGCTGTCTATAAACAGGGCTTCCAGCGACGAGGACAATATAGTAAACAATACCGGGGAAATATTCCTATTCCCTAATCAGGCTTTCAACTTCAGCTGTCTATAAACAGGGCTTCCAGCGAAGAGGACAATATAGTAAACAATACCGGGGAAATATTCCTATTCCCTAATCAGGCTTTCAACTTCAGCTGTCTATAAACAGGGCTTCCAGCGAAGAGGAAAATATAGTAAACAATACCGGGGAAATATTCCTATTCCCTAATCAGGCTTTCAACTTCAGCTGTCTATAAACAGGGCTTCCAGCGACGAGGAAAATATAGTAAACAATACCGGGGAAATATTCCTATTCCCTAATCAGGCTTTCAACTTCAGCTGTCTATAAACAGGGCTTCCAGCGACGAGGACAATATAGTAAACAATACCGGGGAAATATTCCTATTCCCTAATCAGGCTTTCAACTTCAGCTGTCTATAAACAGGGCTTCCAGCAAGAGGAATATAGTAAACAATACCGGGGAAATATTCCTATTCCCTAATCAGGCTTTCAACTTCAGCTGTCTATAAACAGGGCTTCCAGACGAGGAAATATAGTAAACAATACCGGGGAAATATTCCTATTCCCTAATCAGGCTTTCAACTTCAGCTGTCTATAAACAGGGCTTCCAGCGACGAGGAAAATATAGTAAACAATACCGGGGAAATATTCCTATTCCCTAATCAGGCTTTCAACTTCAGCTGTCTATAAACAGGGCTTCCAGCGACAAGGAAAATATAGTAAACAATACCGGGGAAATATTACTATTCCCTAATCAGGCTTTCAACTTCAGCTGTCTATAAACAGGGCTTCCAGCGAGAGGAAAATATAGTAAACAATACCGGGGAAATATTCCTATTCCCTAATCAGGCTTTCAACTTCAGCTGTCTATAAACAGGGCTTCCAGCGACGAGGACAAATATAGTAAACAATACCGGGGAAATATTCCTATTCCCTAATCAGGCTTTCAACTTCAGCTGTCTATAAACAGGGCTTCCAGCGACGAGGAAAATATAGTAAACAATACCGGGGAAATATTCCTATTCCCTAATCAGGCTTTCAACTTCAGCTGTCTATAAACAGGGCTTCCAGCGACGAGAAAATATAGTAAACAATACCGGGGAAATATTCCTATTCCCTAATCAGGCTTTCAACTTCAGCTGTCTATAAACAGGGCTTCCAGCGACGAGGAAATATAGTAAACAATACCGGGGAAATATTCCTATTCCCTAATCAGGCTTTCAACTTCAGCTGTCTATAAACAGGGCTTCCAGCGACGAGGAAAATATAGTAAACAATACCGGGGAAATATTCCTATTCCCTAATCAGGCTTTCAACTTCAGCTGTCTATAAACAGGGCTTCCAGCGACGAGGAAAATATAGTAAACAATACCGGGGAAATATTCCTATTCCCTAATCAGGCTTTCAACTTCAGCTGTCTATAAACAGGGCTTCCAGCGAGAGGAAAATTATAGTAAACAATACCGGGGAAATATTCCTATTCCCTAATCAGGCTTTCAACTTCAGCTGTCTATAAACAGGGCTTCCAGCGACGAGGAAAATATAGTAAACAATACCGGGGAAATATTCCTATTCCCTAATCAGGCTTTCAACTTCAGCTGTCTATAAACAGGGCTTCCAGCGACGAGGAATATAGTAAACAATACCGGGGAAATATTCCTATTCCCTAATCAGGCTTTCAACTTCAGCTGTCTATAAACAGGGCTTCCAGCGACGAGGAAATATAGTAAACAATACCGGGGAAATATTCCTATTCCCTAATCAGGCTTTCAACTTCAGCTGTCTATAAACAGGGCTTCCAGCGACGAGGACAAATATAGTAAACAATACCGGGAAATATTCCTATTCCCTAATCAGGCTTTCAACTTCAGCTGTCTATAAACAGGGCTTCCAGCGACGAGGAAATATAGTAAACAATACCGGGGAAATATTCCTATTCCCTAATCAGGCTTTCAACTTCAGCTGTCTATAAACAGGGCTTCCAGCGACGAGAAATTATAGTAAACAATACCGGGGAAATATTCCTATTCCCTAATCAGGCTTTCAACTTCAGCTGTCTATAAACAGGGCTTCCAGCGACGAGGAAATATAGTAAACAATACCGGGGAAATATTCCTATTCCCTAATCAGGCTTTCAACTTCAGCTGTCTATAAACAGGGCTTCCAGCGAGAGGAAATATAGTAAACAATACCGGGGAAATATTCCTATTCCCTAATCAGGCTTTCAACTTCAGCTGTCTATAAACAGGGCTTCCAGCGAGAGGAAAATATAGTAAACAATACCGGGGAAATATTCCTATTCCCTAATCAGGCTTTCAACTTCAGCTGTCTATAAACAGGGCTTCCAGCGACGAGGAAAATATAGTAAACAATACCGGGGAAATATTCCTATTCCCTAATCAGGCTTTCAACTTCAGCTGTCTATAAACAGGGCTTCCAGCGACGAGGAAAATATAGTAAACAATACCGGGGAAATATTCCTATTCCCTAATCAGGCTTTCAACTTCAGCTGTCTATAAACAGGGCTTCCAGCGACGAGGAAAATATAGTAAACAATACCGGGGAAATATTCCTATTCCCTAATCAGGCTTTCAACTTCAGCTGTCTATAAACAGGGCTTCCAGCGACGAGGAAAATATAGTAAACAATACCGGGGAAATATTCCTATTCCCTAATCAGGCTTTCAACTTCAGCTGTCTATAAACAGGGCTTCCAGCGACGAGGAAAATATAGTAAACAATACCGGGGAAATATTCCTATTCCCTAATCAGGCTTTCAACTTCAGCTGTCTATAAACAGGGCTTCCAGCGACGAGGAAAATATAGTAAACAATACCGGGGAAATATTCCTATTCCCTAATCAGGCTTTCAACTTCAGCTGTCTATAAACAGGGCTTCCAGCGACGAGGAAAATATAGTAAACAATACCGGGGAAATATTCCTATTCCCTAATCAGGCTTTCAACTTCAGCTGTCTATAAACAGGGCTTCCAGCGACGAGGAAAATATAGTAAACAATACCGGGGAAATATTCCTATTCCCTAATCAGGCTTTCAACTTCAGCTGTCTATAAACAGGGCTTCCAGCGACGAGGACAATATAGTAAACAATACCGGGGAAATATTCCTATTCCCTAATCAGGCTTTCAACTTCAGCTGTCTATAAACAGGGCTTCCAGCGACAAGGACAATATAGTAAACAATACCGGGGAAATATTCCTATTCCCTAATCAGGCTTTCAACTTCAGCTGTCTATAAACAGGGCTTCCAGCGAGAAGGAAAATATAGTAAACAATACAGGGAAATATTCCTATTCCCTAATCAGGCTTTCAACTTCAGCTGTCTATAAACAGGGCTTCCAGCGAGAGGACAATATAGTAAACAATACCGGGGAAATATTCCTATTCCCTAATCAGGCTTTCAACTTCAGCTGTCTATAAACAGGGCTTCCAGCGAAGACAATATAGTAAACAATACCGGGGAAATATTCCTTCCCTAATCAGGCTTTCAACTTCAGCTGTCTATAAACAGGGCTTCCAGCGACAAGAACAATATAGTAAACAATACCGGGGAAATATTCCTATTCCCTAATCAGGCTTTCAACTTCAGCTGTCTATAAACAGGGCTTCCAGTGACGAGGACTATATAGTAAACAATACCGGGGAAATATTCCTATTCCCTAATCAGGCTTTCAACTTCAGCTGTCTATAAACAGGGCTTCCAGCGACGAGGACAATATAGTAAACAATACCGGGGAAATATTCCTATTCCCTAATCAGGCTTTCAACTTCAGCTGTCTATAAACAGGGCTTCCAGCGAGAGGAAAATATAGTAAACAATACCGGGGAAATATTCCTATTCCCTAATCAGGCTTTCAACTTCAGCTGTCTATAAACAGGGCTTCCAGCGAGGAAATATAGTAAACAATACCGGGGAAATATTCCTATTCCCTAATCAGGCTTTCAACTTCAGCTGTCTATAAACAGGGCTTCCAGCGAGGAAATATAGTAAACAATACCGGGGAAATATTACTATTCCCTAATCAGGCTTTCAACTTCAGCTGTCTATAAACAGGGCTTCCAGCGACGAGGAAATATAGTAAACAATACCGGGGAAATATTATCCTATTCCCTAATCAGGCTTTCAACTTCAGCTCTCTATAAACAGGGCTTCCAGCGACGAGGAAAATATAGTAAACAATACCGGGGAAATATTACTATTCCCTAATCAGGCTTTCAACTCAGCTGTCTATAAACAGGGCTTCCAGCGACGAGGAAATATAGTAAACAATACCGGGGAAATATTCCTATTCCCTAATCAGGCTTTCAACTTCAGCTGTCTATAAACAGGGCTTCCAGCGACGAGGAAATATAGTAAACAATACCGGGGAAATATTCCTATTCCCTAATCAGGCTTTCAACTTCAGCTGTCTAAACAGGGCTTCCAGCGACGAGGAAAATATAGTAAACAATACCGGGAAATATTCCTATTCCCTAATCAGGCTTTCAACTTCAGCTGTCTATAAACAGGGCTTCCAGCGACGAGGAAATATAGTAAACAATACCGGGGAAATATTACCTATTCCCTAATCAGGCTTTCAACTTCAGCTGTCTATAAACAGGGCTTCCAGCGACGAGGAAATATAGTAAACAATACCGGGGAAATATTCCTATTCCCTAATCAGGCTTTCAACTTCAGCTGTCTATAAACAGGGCTTCCAGCGACGAGGACAATATAGTAAACAATACCGGGGAAATATTCCTATTCCCTAATCAGGCTTTCAACTTCAGCTGTCTATAAACAGGGCTTCCAGCGACGAGGAAAATATAGTAAACAATACCGGGAAATATTCCTATTCCCTAATCAGGCTTTCAACTTCAGCTGTCTATAAACAGGGCTTCCAGCGACGAGGAAATATAGTAAACAATACCGGGGAAATATTCCTATTCCCTAATCAGGCTTTCAACTTCAGCTGTCTATAAACAGGGCTTCCAGCGACGAGGAATATATAGTAAACAATACCGGGGAAATATTCCTATTCCCTAATCAGGCTTTCAACTTCAGCTGTCTATAAACAGGGCTTCCAGCGACGAGGAATATAGTAAACAATACGGGGAAATATTCCTATTCCCTAATCAGGCTTTCAACTTCAGCTGTCTATAAACAGGGCTTCCAGCGACAAGGAAATATAGTAAACAATACCGGGGAAATATTCCTATTCCCTAATCAGGCTTTCAACTTCAGCTGTCTATAAACAGGGCTTCCAGCGACGAGGACAATATAGTAAACAATACCGGGGAAATATTCCTATTCCCTAATCAGGCTTTCAACTTCAGCTGTCTATAAACAGGGCTTCCAGCGACGAGGAAATTATAGTAAACAATACCGGGGAAATATTCCTATTCCCTAATCAGGCTTTCAACTTCAGCTGTCTATAAACAGGGCTTCCAGCGACGAGGACAATATAGTAAACAATACCGGGGAAATATTCCTATTCCCTAATCAGGCTTTCAACTTCAGCTGTCTATAAACAGGGCTTCCAGCGACGAGGAAATTATAGTAAACAATACCGGGGAAATATTCCTATTCCCTAATCAGGCTTTCAACTTCAGCTGTCTATAAACAGGGCTTCCAGCGACGAGGAAATATAGTAAACAATACCGGGGAAATATTCCTATTCCCTAATCAGGCTTTCAACTTCAGCTGTCTATAAACAGGGCTTCCAGCGACGAGGAACTTATAGTAAACAATACCGGGGAAATATTCCTATTCCCTAATCAGGCTTTCAACTTCAGCTGTCTATAAACAGGGCTTCCAGCAACGAGGAATATAGTAAACAATACCGGGGAAATATTCCTATTCCCTAATCAGGCTTTCAACTTCAGCTGTCTATAAACAGGGCTTCCAGCGACGAGGAAATATAGTAAACAATACCGGGGAAATATTCCTATTCCCTAATCAGGCTTTCAACTTCAGCTGTCTATAAACAGGGCTTCCAGCGACGAGGAAATATAGTAAACAATACCGGGGAAATATTCCTATTCCCTAATCAGGCTTTCAACTTCAGCTGTCTATAAACAGGGCTTCCAGCGACGAGGAAATATAGTAAACAATACCGGGGAAATATTACTATTCCCTAATCAGGCTTTCAACTTCAGCTGTCTATAAACAGGGCTTCCAGCGACGAGGAAATATATAGTAAACAATACCGGGGAAATATTCCTATTCCTAATCAGGCTTTACACTTCAGCTGTCTATAAACAGGGCTTCCAGCGACGAGGAAATATAGTAAACAATACCGGGGAAATATTCCTATTCCCTAATCAGGCTTTCAACTTCAGCTGTCTATAAACAGGGCTTCCAGCGACGAGGAAAATATAGTAAACAATACCGGGGAAATATTCCTATTCCCTAATCAGGCTTTCAACTTCAGCTGTCTATAAACAGGGCTTCCAGCGACGAAAAATATAGTAAACAATACCGGGGAAATATTCCTATTCCCTAATCAGGCTTTCAACTTCAGCTGTCTATAAACAGGGCTTCCAGCGACGAGGAAATATAGTAAACAATACCGGGGAAATATTCCTATTCCCTAATCAGGCTTTCAACTTCAGCTGTCTATAAACAGGGCTTCCAGCGACGAGGAAATATAGTAAACAATACCGGGGAAATATTCCTATCCCTAATCAGGCTTTCAACTTCAGCTGTCTATAAACAGGGCTTCCAGCGACAAGGAATTATAGTAAACAATACCGGGGAAATATTCCTATTCCCTAATCAGGCTTTCAACTTCAGCTGTCTATAAACAGGGCTTCCAGCGACGAGGAAATTATAGTAAACAATACCGGGGAAATATTCCTTTCCCTAATCAGGCTTTCAACTTCAGCTGTCTATAAACAGGGCTTCCAGCGACGAGGACATTATAGTAAACAATACCGGGGAAATATTCCTTTTCCCTAATCAGGCTTTCAACTTCAGCTGTCTATAAACAGGGCTTCCAGCGACGAGGAAATTATAGTAAACAATACCGGGGAAATATTCCTATTCCCTAATCAGGCTTTCAACTTCAGCTGTCTATAAACAGGGCTTCCAGCGACGAGGAAATTATAGTAAACAATACCGGGGAAATATTCCTATTCCCTAATCAGGCTTTCAACTTCAGCTGTCTATAAACAGGGCTTCCAGCGACGAGGAAATTATAGTAAACAATACCGGGGAAATATTCCTATTCCCTAATCAGGCTTTCAACTTCAGCTGTCTATAAACAGGGCTTCCAGCGACGAGGAAATTATAGTAAACAATACCGGGGAAATATTCCTTTCCCTAATCAGGCTTTCAACTTCAGCTGTCTATAAACAGGGCTTCCAGCGACGAGGAAATTATAGTAAACAATACCGGGGAAATATTCCTATTCCCTAATCAGGCTTTCAACTTCAGCTGTCTATAAACAGGGCTTCCAGCGACGAGGAAATTATAGTAAACAATACCGGGGAAATATTCCTATTCCCTAATCAGGCTTTCAACTTCAGCTGTCTATAAACAGGGCTTCCAGCGACGAGGAAATTATAGTAAACAATACCGGGGAAATATTCCTATTCCCTAATCAGGCTTTCAACTTCAGCTGTCTATAAACAGGGCTTCCAGCGACGAGGAAATTATAGTAAACAATACCGGGGAAATATTCCTATTCCCTAATCAGGCTTTCAACTTCAGCTGTCTATAAACAGGGCTTCCAGCGACGAGGAAATTATAGTAAACAATACCGGGGAAATATTCCTATTCCCTAATCAGGCTTTCAACTTCAGCTGTCTATAAACAGGGCTTCCAGCGACGAGGAAATATAGTAAACAATACCGGGGAAATATTCCTATTCCCTAATCAGGCTTTCAACTTCAGCTGTCTATAAACAGGGCTTCCAGCGACGAGGAAAATATAGTAAACAATACCGGGGAAATATTCCTATTCCCTAATCAGGCTTTCAACTTCAGCTGTCTATAAACAGGGCTTCCAGCGACGAGGAAATATAGTAAACAATACCGGGGAAATATTCCTATTCCCTAATCAGGCTTTCAACTTCAGCTGTCTATAAACAGGGCTTCCAGCGACGAGGAAATTATAGTAAACAATACCGGGGAAATATTCCTATTCCCTAATCAGGCTTTCAACTTCAGCTGTCTATAAACAGGGCTTCCAGCGACGAAAAATATAGTAAACAATACCGGGGAAATATTCCTTTTCCCTAATCAGGCTTTCAACTTCAGCTGTCTATAAACAGGGCTTCCAGCGACGAGGAAATTATAGTAAACAATACCGGGGAAATATTCCTATTCCCTAATCAGGCTTTCAACTTCAGCTGTCTATAAACAGGGCTTCCAGCGACGAGGAAATTATAGTAAACAATACCGGGAAATATTCCTATTCCCTAATCAGGCTTTCAACTTCAGCTGTCTATAAACAGGGCTTCCAGCGACAAGGAATATAGTAAACAATACCGGGGAAATATTCCTATTCCCTAATCAGGCTTTCAACTTCAGCTGTCTATAAACAGGGCTTCCAGCGACGAGGAAATATAGTAAACAATACCGGGGAAATATTCCTATTCCCTAATCAGGCTTTCAACTTCAGCTGTCTATAAACAGGGCTTCCAGCGACGAGGAATATAGTAAACAATACCAGGGAAATATTCCTATTCCCTAATCAGGCTTTCAACTTCAGCTGTCTATAAACAGGGCTTCCAGCGACGAGGAAATTATAGTAAACAATACCGGGGAAATATTCCTTTTCCCTAATCAGGCTTTCAACTTCAGCTGTCTATAAACAGGGCTTCCAGCGACGAAGGAAATTATAGTAAACAATACCGGGGAAATATTCCTATTCCCTAATCAGGCTTTCAACTTCAGCTGTCTATAAACAGGGCTTCCAGCGACGAGGAAATATAGTAAACAATACCGGGGAAATATTCCTATTCCTAATCAGGCTTTCAACTTCAGCTGTCTATAAACAGGGCTTCCAGCGACGAGGAAATTATAGTAAACAATACCGGGGAAATATTCCTATTCCCTAATCAGGCTTTCAACTTCAGCTGTCTATAAACAGGGCTTCCAGCGACGAGGAAATATAGTAAACAATACCAGGGAAATATTCCTATTCCCTAATCAGGCTTTCAACTTCAGCTGTCTATAAACAGGGCTTCCAGCGACGAGGAAATATAGTAAACAATACCGGGGAAATATTCCTATTCCCTAATCAGGCTTTCAACTTCAGCTGTCTATAAACAGGGCTTCCAGCGACGAGGAAATTATAGTAAACAATACCGGGGAAATATTCCTATTCCCTAATCAGGCTTTCAACTTCAGCTGTCTATAAACAGGGCTTCCAGCGACGAGGACTTATAGTAAACAATACCGGGGAAATATTCCTATTCCCTAATCAGGCTTTCAACTTCAGCTGTCTATAAACAGGGCTTCCAGCGACGAGGAAATATAGTAAACAATACCGGGGAAATATTCCTATTCCCTAATCAGGCTTTCAACTTCAGCTGTCTATAAACAGGGCTTCCAGCGAAGGAAATATAGTAAACAATACCGGGGAAATATTCCTATTCCCTAATCAGGCTTTCAACTTCAGCTGTCTATAAACAGGGCTTCCAGCGACGAGGAAATATAGTAAACAATACCGGGGAAATATTCCTATTCCCTAATCAGGCTTTCAACTTCAGCTGTCTATAAACAGGGCTTCCAGCGACGAGGAAATATAGTAAACAATACCGGGGAAATATTACTATTCCCTAATCAGGCTTTCAACTTCAGCTGTCTAAACAGGGCTTCCAGCGACGAGGAAATATAGTAAACAATACCGGGGAAATATTCCTATTCCCTAATCAGGCTTTCAACTTCAGCTGTCTATAAACAGGGCTTCCAGCGACGAGGAAATATAGTAAACAATACCGGGGAAATATTCCTATTCCCTAATCAGGCTTTCAACTTCAGCTGTCTATAAACAGGGCTTCCAGCGACGAGGAAATATAGTAAACAATACCGGGGAAATATTCCTATTCCCTAATCAGGCTTTCAACTTCAGCTGTCTATAAACAGGGCTTCCAGCGACGAGGACAATATAGTAAACAATACCGGGGAAATATTCCTATTCCCTAATCAGGCTTTCAACTTCAGCTGTCTATAAACAGGGCTTCCAGCGACGAGGAAATATAGTAAACAATACCGGGGAAATATTCCTATTCCCTAATCAGGCTTTCAACTTCAGCTGTCTATAAACAGGGCTTCCAGCGACGAGGACAATTATAGTAAACAATACCGGGGAAATATTCCTATTCCCTAATCAGGCTTTCAACTTCAGCTGTCTATAAACAGGGCTTCCAGCGACGAGGAATATATAGTAAACAATACCGGGGAAATATTCCTATTCCCTAATCAGGCTTTCAACTTCAGCTGTCTATAAACAGGGCTTCCAGCGACGAGGAATTATAGTAAACAATACCGGGGAAATATTCCTTTCCCTAATCAGGCTTTCAACTTCAGCTGTCTATAAACAGGGCTTCCAGCGACAAGGAAATTATAGTAAACAATACCGGGGAAATATTCCTATTCCTAATCAGGCTTTCAACTTCAGCTGTCTATAAACAGGGCTTCCAGCGACGAGGACAATATAGTAAACAATACCGGGGAAATATTCCTATTCCCTAATCAGGCTTTCAACTTCAGCTGTCTATAAACAGGGCTTCCAGCGACGAGGAAATATATAGTAAACAATACCGGGGAAATATTCCTATTCCCTAATCAGGCTTTCAACTTCAGCTGTCTATAAACAGGGCTTCCAGCGACGAGGAAATTATAGTAAACAATACCGGGGAAATATTCCTATTCCCTAATCAGGCTTTCAACTTCAGCTGTCTATAAACAGGGCTTCCAGCGACGAGGAAATTATAGTAAACAATACCGGGGAAATATTCCTTTTCCCTAATCAGGCTTCAACTTCAGCTGTCTATAAACAGGGCTTCCAGCGACGAGGAAATTATAGTAAACAATACCGGGGAAATATTCCTATTCCCTAATCAGGCTTTCAACTTCAGCTGTCTATAAACAGGGCTTCCAGCGACGAGGAACTTATAGTAAACAATACCGGGGAAATATTCCTATTCCCTAATCAGGCTTTCAACTTCAGCTGTCTATAAACAGGGCTTCCAGCAAGAGGAATTATAGTAAACAATACCGGGGAAATATTCCTATTCCCTAATCAGGCTTTCAACTTCAGCTGTCTATAAACAGGGCTTCCAGCGACGAGGACAATATAGTAAACAATACCGGGGAAATATTCCTATTCCCTAATCAGGCTTTCAACTTCAGCTGTCTATAAACAGGGCTTCCAGCGACGAGGAAATATAGTAAACAATACCGGGGAAATATTCCTATTCCCTAATCAGGCTTTCAACTTCAGCTGTCTATAAACAGGGCTTCCAGCGACGAGGAAATTATAGTAAACAATACCGGGGAAATATTACTATTCCCTAATCAGGCTTTCAACTTCAGCTGTCTATAAACAGGGCTTCCAGCGACGAGGAATATATAGTAAACAATACCGGGGAAATATTCCTATTCCTAATCAGGCTTTCAACTTCAGCTGTCTATAAACAGGGCTTCCAGCGACGAGGAAAATATAGTAAACAATACCGGGGAAATATTCCTATTCCCTAATCAGGCTTTCAACTTCAGCTGTCTATAAACAGGGCTTCCAGTGACGAGGAAATATAGTAAACAATACCGGGGAAATATTCCTATTCCCTAATCAGGCTTTCAACTTCAGCTGTCTATAAACAGGGCTTCCAGCGACGAAAAATATAGTAAACAATACCGGGGAAATATTCCTATTCCCTAATCAGGCTTTCAACTTCAGCTGTCTATAAACAGGGCTTCCAGCGACGAGGAAATTATAGTAAACAATACCGGGGAAATATTCCTATTCCCTAATCAGGCTTTCAACTTCAGCTGTCTATAAACAGGGCTTCCAGCGACGAGGAAATTATAGTAAACAATACCGGGGAAATATTCCTATTCCCTAATCAGGCTTTCAACTTCAGCTGTCTATAAACAGGGCTTCCAGCGACAAGGAATTATAGTAAACAATACCGGAAATATTCCTTTTCCCTAATCAGGCTTTCAACTTCAGCTGTCTATAAACAGGGCTTCCAGCGACGAGGAAATTATAGTAAACAATACCTGGGGAAATATTCCTTTCCCTAATCAGGCTTTCAACTTCAGCTGTCTATAAACAGGGCTTCCAGCGAGAGGAATTATAGTAAACAATACCGGGGAAATATTCCTTTTCCTAATCAGGCTTTCAACTTCAGCTGTCTATAAACAGGGCTTCCAGCGACGAGGAAATTATAGTAAACAATACCGGGGAAATATTCCTATTCCCTAATCAGGCTTTCAACTTCAGCTGTCTATAAACAGGGCTTCCAGCGACGAGGAAATTATAGTAAACAATACCGGGGAAATATTCCTATTCCCTAATCAGGCTTTCAACTTCAGCTGTCTATAAACAGGGCTTCCAGCGACGAGGAAATTATAGTAAACAATACCGGGGAAATATTCCTATTTCCCTAATCAGGCTTTCAACTTCAGCTGTCTATAAACAGGGCTTCCAGCGACGAGGAAATTATAGTAAACAATACCGGGGAAATATTCCTATTCCCTAATCAGGCTTTCAACTTCAGCTGTCTATAAACAGGGCTTCCAGCGACGAAAAATTATAGTAAACAATACCGGGGAAATATTCCTATTCCCTAATCAGGCTTTCAACTTCAGCTGTCTATAAACAGGGCTTCCAGCGACGAGGAAATTATAGTAAACAATACCGGGGAAATATTCCTATTCCCTAATCAGGCTTTCAACTTCAGCTGTCTATAAACAGGGCTTCCAGCGACGAGGAAATTATAGTAAACAATACCGGGGAAATATTCCTATTCCTAATCAGGCTTTCAACTTCAGCTGTCTATAAACAGGGCTTCCAGCGACGAGGAAATTATAGTAAACAATACCGGGGAAATATTCCTATTCCCTAATCAGGCTTTCAACTTCAGCTGTCTATAAACAGGGCTTCCAGCGACGAGGAAATTATAGTAAACAATACCGGGGAAATATTCCTATTCCCTAATCAGGCTTTCAACTTCAGCTGTCTATAAACAGGGCTTCCAGCGACGAGGAAATTATAGTAAACAATACCGGGGAAATATTCCTATTCCCTAATCAGGCTTTCAACTTCAGCTGTCTATAAACAGGGCTTCCAGCGACGAGGAAATTATAGTAAACAATACCGGGGAAATATTCCTATTCCCTAATCAGGCTTTCAACTTCAGCTGTCTATAAACAGGGCTTCCAGCGACGAGGAAATTATAGTAAACAATACCGGGGAAATATTCCTATTCCCTAATCAGGCTTTCAACTTCAGCTGTCTATAAACAGGGCTTCCAGCGACGAGGAAATTATAGTAAACAATACCGGGGAAATATTCCTATTCCCTAATCAGGCTTTCAACTTCAGCTGTCTATAAACAGGGCTTCCAGCGACGAGGAATTATAGTAAACAATACCGGGGAAATATTCCTATTCCCTAATCAGGCTTTCAACTTCAGCTGTCTATAAACAGGGCTTCCAGCGACGAGGAAATATAGTAAACAATACCGGGGAAATATTCCTATTCCCTAATCAGGCTTTCAACTTCAGCTGTCTATAAACAGGGCTTCCAGCGACGAAAATATAGTAAACAATACCGGGAAATATTCCTATTCCCTAATCAGGCTTTCAACTTCAGCTGTCTATAAACAGGGCTTCCAGCAACGATGAAAATATAGTAAACAATACCGGGAAATATTCCTATTCCCTAATCAGGCTTTCAACTTCAGCTGTCTATAAACAGGGCTTCCAGCGACGAGGAAATTATAGTAAACAATACCGGGAAATATTCCTATTCCCTAATCAGGCTTTCAACTTCAGCTGTCTATAAACAGGGCTTCCAGCGACGAGGACAATATAGTAAACAATACCGGGGAAATATTCCTATTCCCTAATCAGGCTTTCAACTTCAGCTGTCTATAAACAGGGCTTCCAGCGAGAAAATTATAGTAAACAATACCGGGGAAATATTCCTATTCCCTAATCAGGCTTTCAACTTCAGCTGTCTATAAACAGGGCTTCCAGCGACGAGGAAATTATAGTAAACAATACCGGGGAAATATTCCTATTCCTAATCAGGCTTTCAACTTCAGCTGTCTATAAACAGGGCTTCCAGCGACGAGGAAATTATAGTAAACAATACCGGGGAAATATTCCTATTCCCTAATCAGGCTTTCAACTTCAGCTGTCTATAAACAGGGCTTCCAGCGACGAGGAAATATAGTAAACAATACCGGGGAAATATTCCTATTCCCTAATCAGGCTTTCAACTTCAGCTGTCTATAAACAGGGCTTCCAGCGACGAGGAAAATATAGTAAACAATACCAGGGAAATATTCCTATTCCCTAATCAGGCTTTCAACTTCAGCTGTCTATAAACAGGGCTTCCAGCGACGAGGACAAAATATAGTAAACAATACCGGGGAAATATTCCTATTCCCTAATCAGGCTTTCAACTTCAGCTGTCTATAAACAGGGCTTCCAGCGACGAGGACAATATAGTAAACAATACCGGGGAAATATTCCTATTCCCTAATCAGGCTTTCAACTTCAGCTGTCTATAAACAGGGCTTCCAGCGACGAGGACAATATAGTAAACAATACCGGGGAAATATTCCTATTCCCTAATCAGGCTTTCAACTTCAGCTGTCTATAAACAGGGCTTCCAGCGAGGAAATTATAGTAAACAATACCGGGGAAATATTACTATTCCCTAATCAGGCTTTCAACTTCAGCTGTCTATAAACAGGGCTTCCAGCGACGAGGACAATATAGTAAACAATACCGGGGAAATATTCCTATTCCCTAATCAGGCTTTCAACTTCAGCTGTCTATAAACAGGGCTTCCAGCGACGAGGATATATAGTAAACAATACCGGGGAAATATTCCTATTCCCTAATCAGGCTTTCAACTTCAGCTGTCTATAAACAGGGCTTCCAGCGACGAGGAAATATAGTAAACAATACCGGGGAAATATTCCTATTCCCTAATCAGGCTTTCAACTTCAGCTGTCTATAAACAGGGCTTCCAGCGACGAGGAAATATATAGTAAACAATACCGGGGAAATATTCCTATTCCCTAATCAGGCTTTCAACTTCAGCTGTCTATAAACAGGGCTTCCAGCGACGAGGAAATATAGTAAACAATACCGGGGAAATATTCCTATTCCCTAATCAGGCTTTCAACTTCAGCTGTCTATAAACAGGGCTTCCAGCGAGGAAATATAGTAAACAATACCGGGGAAATATTCCTATTCCCTAATCAGGCTTTCAACTTCAGCTGTCTATAAACAGGGCTTCCAGCGACGAGGAAATATAGTAAACAATACCGGGGAAATATTACTATTCCCTAATCAGGCTTTCAACTTCAGCTGTCTATAAACAGGGCTTCCAGCGACGAGGAAATTATAGTAAACAATACCGGGGAAATATTCCTATTCCCTAATCAGGCTTTCAACTTCAGCTGTCTATAAACAGGGCTTCCAGCGACGAGGACAATATAGTAAACAATACCGGGGAAATATTCCTATTCCCTAATCAGGCTTTCAACTTCAGCTGTCTATAAACAGGGCTTCCAGCGACGAGGACAATATAGTAAACAATACCGGGGAAATATTCCTATTCCCTAATCAGGCTTTCAACTTCAGCTGTCTATAAACAGGGCTTCCAGCGACGAGGAAATTATAGTAAACAATACCGGGAAATATTCCTATTCCCTAATCAGGCTTTCAACTTCAGCTGTCTATAAACAGGGCTTCCAGCGACGAGGAAATTATAGTAAACAATACCGGGGAAATATTCCTATTCCCTAATCAGGCTTTCAACTTCAGCTGTCTATAAACAGGGCTTCCAGCGACGAGGAAATATAGTAAACAATACCGGGGAAATATTCCTATTCCCTAATCAGGCTTTCAACTTCAGCTGTCTATAAACAGGGCTTCCAGCGACGAGGAATTATAGTAAACAATACCGGGGAAATATTCCTATTCCCTAATCAGGCTTTCAACTTCAGCTGTCTATAAACAGGGCTTCCAGCGACGAGGAAATTATAGTAAACAATACCGGGGAAATATTCCTATTCCCTAATCAGGCTTTCAACTTCAGCTGTCTATAAACAGGGCTTCCAGCGACGAGGAAATTATAGTAAACAATACCGGGGAAATATTCCTATTCCCTAATCAGGCTTTCAACTTCAGCTGTCTATAAACAGGGCTTCCAGCGACGAGGAAATTATAGTAAACAATACCGGGGAAATATTCCTATTCCCTAATCAGGCTTTCAACTTCAGCTGTCTATAAACAGGGCTTCCAGCGACGAGGAAATTATAGTAAACAATACCGGGGAAATATTCCTATTCCCTAATCAGGCTTTCAACTTCAGCTGTCTATAAACAGGGCTTCCAGCGACGAGGAATTATAGTAAACAATACCGGGGAAATATTCCTATTCCCTAATCAGGCTTTCAACTTCAGCTGTCTATAAACAGGGCTTCCAGCGACGAGGAAATATAGTAAACAATACCGGGGAAATATTCCTATTCCCTAATCAGGCTTTCAACTTCAGCTGTCTATAAACAGGGCTTCCAGCGACGAGGAAATATAGTAAACAATACCGGGGAAATATTCCTATTCCCTAATCAGGCTTTCAACTTCAGCTGTCTATAAACAGGGCTTCCAGCGACGAGGAAATTATAGTAAACAATACCGGGGAAATATTCCTATTCCCTAATCAGGCTTTCAACTTCAGCTGTCTATAAACAGGGCTTCCAGCGACGAGGAAATTATAGTAAACAATACCGGGGAAATATTCCTATTCCCTAATCAGGCTTTCAACTTCAGCTGTCTATAAACAGGGCTTCCAGCGACGAGGAAATTATAGTAAACAATACCGGGGAAATATTCCTATTCCCTAATCAGGCTTTCAACTTCAGCTGTCTATAAACAGGGCTTCCAGCGACGAGGAAATTATAGTAAACAATACCGGGGAAATATTCCTATTCCCTAATCAGGCTTTCAACTTCAGCTGTCTATAAACAGGGCTTCCAGCGACGAGGAAATATAGTAAACAATACCGGGGAAATATTCCTATTCCCTAATCAGGCTTTCAACTTCAGCTGTCTATAAACAGGGCTTCCAGCGACGAGGAAATTATAGTAAACAATACCGGGGAAATATTCCTATTCCCTAATCAGGCTTTCAACTTCAGCTGTCTATAAACAGGGCTTCCAGCGACGAAAAATATAGTAAACAATACCGGGGAAATATTCCTATTCCCTAATCAGGCTTTCAACTTCAGCTGTCTATAAACAGGGCTTCCAGCGACGAGGAAATTATAGTAAACAATACCGGGGAAATATTCCTATTCCCTAATCAGGCTTTCAACTTCAGCTGTCTATAAACAGGGCTTCCAGCGACGAGGAAATTATAGTAAACAATACCGGGGAAATATTCCTATTCCCTAATCAGGCTTTCAACTTCAGCTGTCTATAAACAGGGCTTCCAGCGACAAGGAATTATAGTAAACAATACCGGGGAAATATTCCTTTTCCCTAATCAGGCTTTCAACTTCAGCTGTCTATAAACAGGGCTTCCAGCGACGAGGAAATTATAGTAAACAATACCGGGGAAATATTCCTTTCCCTAATCAGGCTTTCAACTTCAGCTGTCTATAAACAGGGCTTCCAGCGACAAGGAAATTATAGTAAACAATACCGGGGAAATATTCCTATTCCCTAATCAGGCTTTCAACTTCAGCTGTCTATAAACAGGGCTTCCAGCGACGAGGAAATTATAGTAAACAATACCGGGGAAATATTCCTTTTCCCTAATCAGGCTTTCAACTTCAGCTGTCTATAAACAGGGCTTCCAGCGACGAGGAAATTATAGTAAACAATACCGGGGAAATATTCCTATTCCCTAATCAGGCTTTCAACTTCAGCTGTCTATAAACAGGGCTTCCAGCGACGAGGAAATTATAGTAAACAATACCGGGGAAATATTCCTATTTCCCTAATCAGGCTTTCAACTTCAGCTGTCTATAAACAGGGCTTCCAGCGACGAGGAAATTATAGTAAACAATACCGGGGAAATATTCCTTTTCCCTAATCAGGCTTTCAACTTCAGCTGTCTATAAACAGGGCTTCCAGCGACGAGGAAATTATAGTAAACAATACCGGGGAAATATTCCTATTCCTAATCAGGCTTTCAACTTAGCTGTCTATAAACAGGGCTTCCAGCGACGAGGAAATTATAGTAAACAATACCGGGGAAATATTCCTATTTCCCTAATCAGGCTTTCAACTTCAGCTGTCTATAAACAGGGCTTCCAGCGACGAGGAAATTATAGTAAACAATACCGGGGAAATATTCCTATTCCCTAATCAGGCTTTCAACTTCAGCTGTCTATAAACAGGGCTTCCAGCGACGAGGAAATTATAGTAAACAATACCGGGGAAATATTCCTTTCCCTAATCAGGCTTTCAACTTTAGCTGTCTATAAACAGGGCTTCCAGCGACGAGGAAATTATAGTAAACAATACCGGGGAAATATTCCTATTCCCTAATCAGGCTTTCAACTTCAGCTGTCTATAAACAGGGCTTCCAGCGACGAGGAAATTATAGTAAACAATACCGGGGAAATATTCCTATTCCTAATCAGGCTTTCAACTTCAGCTGTCTATAAACAGGGCTTCCAGCGACGAGGAAATTATAGTAAACAATACCGGGGAAATATTCCTATTCCCTAATCAGGCTTTCAACTTCAGCTGTCTATAAACAGGGCTTCCAGCGACGAGGAAATTATAGTAAACAATACCGGGGAAATATTCCTATTCCCTAATCAGGCTTTCAACTTCAGCTGTCTATAAACAGGGCTTCCAGCGACGAGGAAATTATAGTAAACAATACCGGGGAAATATTCCTTTCCCTAATCAGGCTTTCAACTTCAGCTGTCTATAAACAGGGCTTCCAGCGACGAGGAAATTATAGTAAACAATACCGGGGAAATATTCCTATTCCCTAATCAGGCTTTCAACTTCAGCTGTCTATAAACAGGGCTTCCAGCGACGAGGAAATTATAGTAAACAATACCGGGGAAATATTCCTATTCCCTAATCAGGCTTTCAACTTCAGCTGTCTATAAACAGGGCTTCCAGCGACGAGGAAATTATAGTAAACAATACCGGGGAAATATTCCATTTCCCTAATCAGGCTTTCAACTTCAGCTGTCTATAAACAGGGCTTCCAGCGACGAGGAAATTATAGTAAACAATACCGGGGAAATATTCCTATTCCCTAATCAGGCTTTCAACTTCAGCTGTCTATAAACAGGGCTTCCAGCGACGAGGAAATTATAGTAAACAATACCGGGGAAATATTCCTATTTCCCTAATCAGGCTTTCAACTTTAGCTGTCTATAAACAGGGCTTCCAGCGACGAGGAAATTATAGTAAACAATACCGGGGAAATATTCCTATTTCCTAATCAGGCTTTCAACTTCAGCTGTCTATAAACAGGGCTTCCAGCGACGAGGAAATTATAGTAAACAATACTGGGGAAATATTCCTTTTCCCTAATCAGGCTTCCAACTTAGCTGTCTATAAACAGGGCTTCCAGCGACGAAGAAATTATAGTAAACAATACCGGGGAAATATTCCTATTTCCTAATCAGGCTTTCAACTTCAGCTGTCTATAAACAGGGCTTCCAGCGACGAGGAAATTATAGTAAACAATACCGGGGAAATATTCCTTTTCCCTAATCAGGCTTTCAACTTCAGCTGTCTATAAACAGGGCTTCCAGCGACGAGGAAATTATAGTAAACAATACCGGGGAAATATTCCTATTTCCTAATCAGGCTTTCAACTTTAGCTGTCTATAAACAGGGCTTCCAGCGACGAGGAATTATAGTAAACAATACCGGGGAAATATTCCTTTTCCCTAATCAGGCTTTCAACTTTAGCTGTCTATAAACAGGGCTTCCAGCGACGAGGAAATTATAGTAAACAATACCGGGGAAATATTCCTTTTCCCTAATCAGGCTTCAACTTTAGCTGTCTATAAACAGGGCTTCCAGCGACGAAGAAATTATAGTAAACAATACCGGGGAAATATTCCTATTTCCTAATCAGGCTTTCAACTTTAGCTGTCTATAAACAGGGCTTCCAGCGACGAGGAAATTATAGTAAACAATACCGGGGAAATATTCCTATTTCCTAATCAGGCTTTCAACTTCAGCTGTCTATAAACAGGGCTTCCAGCGACGAGGAAATTATAGTAAACAATACCGGGGAAATATTCCTTTTCCCTAATCAGGCTTCCAACTTTAGCTGTCTATAAACAGGGCTTCCAGCGACGAAGAAATTATAGTAAACAATACCGGGGAAATATTCCTTTTCCCTAATCAGGCTTTCAACTTCAGCTGTCTATAAACAGGGCTTCCAGCGACGAGGAAATTATAGTAAACAATACCGGGGAAATATTCCTATTCCCTAATCAGGCTTTCAACTTCAGCTGTCTATAAACAGGGCTTCCAGCGACGAGGAAATTATAGTAAACAATACCGGGGAAATATTCCTTTTCCCTAATCAGGCTTTCAACTTTAGCTGTCTATAAACAGGGCTTCCAGCGACGAGGAAATTATAGTAAACAATACCGGGGAAATATTCCTTTTCCCTAATCAGGCTTCCAACTTTAGCTGTCTATAAACAGGGCTTCCAGCGACGAAGAAATTATAGTAAACAATACCGGGGAAATATTCCTTTTCCCTAATCAGGCTTTCAACTTTAGCTGTCTATAAACAGGGCTTCCAGCGACGAGGAAATTATAGTAAACAATACCGGGGAAATATTCCTATTTCCTAATCAGGCTTTCAACTTCAGCTGTCTATAAACAGGGCTTCCAGCGACGAGGAAATTATAGTAAACAATACCGGGGAAATATTCCTATTCCCTAATCAGCTTTCAACTTCAGCTGTCTATAAACAGGGCTTCCAGCGACGAGGAAATTATAGTAAACAATACCGGGGAAATATTCCTATTCCCTAATCAGGCTTTCAACTTTAGCTGTCTATAAACAGGGCTTCCAGCGACGAGGAAATTATAGTAAACAATACCGGGAAATATTCCTTTCCCTAATCAGGCTTCCAACTTAGCTGTCTATAAACAGGGCTTCCAGCGACGAAGAAATTATAGTAAACAATACGGGGAAATATTCCTTTTCCCTAATCAGGCTTTCAACTTTAGCTGTCTATAAACAGGGCTTCCAGCGACGAAGAAATTATAGTAAACAATACGGGGAAATATTCCTATTTCCCTAATCAGGCTTTCAACTTCAGCTGTCTATAAACAGGGCTTCCAGCGACGAGGAAATTATAGTAAACAATACCGGGGAAATATTTCTTTTCCCTAATGAGGCTTCCAACTTTAGCTGTCTATAAACAGGGCTTCCAGCGACGAAGAAATTATAGTAAACAATACTGGGGAAATATTCCTTTTCCCTAATCAGGCTTTCAACTTCAGCTGTCTATAAACAGGGCTTCCAGCGACGAAGAAATTATAGTAAACAATACCGGGGAAATATTCCTTTCCCTAATCAGGCTTCCAACTTTAGCTGTCTATAAACAGGGCTTCCAGCGACGAAGAAATTATAGTAAACAATACCGGGGAAATATTCCTTTTCCCTAATCAGGCTTCCAACTTTAGCTGTCTATAAACAGGGCTTCCAGCGACGAAGAAATTATAGTAAACAATACCGGGGAAATATTCCTTTTCCCTAATCAGGCTTTCAACTTCAGCTGTCTATAAACAGGGCTTCCAGCGACGAAGAAATTATAGTAAACAATACCGGGGAAATATTCCTTTTCCCTAATCAGGCTTCCAACTTTAGCTGTCTATAAACAGGGCTTCCAGCGACGAAGAAATTATAGTAAACAATACCGGGGAAATATTCCTTTTCCCTAATCAGGCTTCCAACTTTAGCTGTCTATAAACAGGGCTTCCAGCGACGAAGAAATTATAGTAAACAATACCGGGGAAATATTCCTTTTCCCTAATCAGGCTTCCAACTTTAGCTGTCTATAAACAGGGCTTCCAGCGACGAAGAAATTATAGTAAACAATACCGGGGAAATATTACTATTCCCTAATCAGGCTTTCAACTTCAGCTGTCTATAAACAGGGCTTCCAGCGACGAAGAAATTATAGTAAACAATACCGGGGAAATATTCCTTTTCCCTAATCAGGCTTCCAACTTTAGCTGTCTATAAACAGGGCTTCCAGCGACGAAGAAATTATAGTAAACAATACCGGGGAAATATTCCTTTTCCCTAATCAGGCTTCCAACTTTAGCTGTCTATAAACAGGGCTTCCAGCGACGAAGAAATTATAGTAAACAATACCGGGGAAATATTCCTTTTCCCTAATCAGGCTTTCAACTTCAGCTGTCTATAAACAGGGCTTCCAGCGACGAAGAAATTATAGTAAACAATACCGGGGAAATATTCCTTTTCCCTAATCAGGCTTTCAACTTCAGCGTCTATAAACAGGGCTTCCAGCGACGAAGAAATTATAGTAAATAATACCGGGGAAATATTCCTTTTCCCTAATCAGGCTTTCAACTTTAGCTGTCTATAAACAGGGCTTCCAGCGACGAAGAAATTATAGTAAACAATACCGGGGAAATATTCCTATTCCCTAATCAGGCTTTCAACTTCAGCCGTCTATAAACAGGGCTTCCAGCGACGAAGAAATTATAGTAAACAATAACGGGGAAATATTCCTATCCCCTAATCAGGCTTTTAACTTTAGCTGTCTATAAACAGGGCTTCCATCGACGAAGAGATTATAGTAAACAATAACGGGGAAACATTCCTTTTCCCTAATCAGGCTTTCAACTTCAGCTGTCTATAAACAGGGCTTCCAGTGACGAAGAGATTATAGTAAACAATACCGGGGAAATATTCCTTTTCCCTAATCAGGCTTTCAACTTTAGCTGTCTATAAACAGGGCTTCCAGTGACGAAGAAATTATAGTAAACAATAACGGGGAAATATTCCTTTTCCCTAATCAGGCTTTCAACTTCAGCTGTCTATAAACAGGGCTTCCAGTGACGAAGAGATTATAGTAAACAATACCGGGGAAATATTCCTTTTCCCTAATCAGGCTTTCAACTTCAGCTGTCTATAAACAGGGCTTCCAGTGACGAAGAAATTATAGTAAACAATAACGGGGAAATATTCCTTTTCCCTAATCAGGCTTTCAACTTCAGCTGTCTATAAACAGGGCTTCCAGTGACGAAGAGATTATAGTAAACAATACCGGGGAAATATTCCTTTTCCCTAATCAGGCTTTCAACTTCAGCTGTCTATAAACAGGGCTTCCAGTGACGAAGAGATTATAGTAAACAATACCGGGGAAATATTCCTTTTCCCTAATCAGGCTTTCAACTTCAGCCGTCTATAAACAGGGCTTCCAGCGACGAAGAAATTATAGTAAACAATAACGGGGAAATATTCCTATCCCCTAATCAGGCTTTTAACTTTAGCTGTCTATAAACAGGGCTTCCATCGACGAAGAAATTATAGTAAACAATAACGGGGAAATATTCCTTTTCCCTAATCAGGCTTTCAACTTCAGCTGTCTATAAACAGGGCTTCCAGTGACGAAGAGATTATAGTAAACAATAACGGGGAAATATTCCTTTTCCCTAATCAGGCTTTAAACTTCAGCTGTCTATGAACAGGGCTTCCATCGACGAAGAAATTATAGTAAACAATACCGGGGAAATATTCCTTTTCCCTAATCAGGCTTTCAACTTCAGCTGTCTATAAACAGGGCTTCCAGTGACGAAGAGATTATAGTAAACAATACCGAGTAAATATTCCTATTCCCTAATCATGCTTTCAACTTCAGCTGTGACCAAATTGTGGAACTATCTAATCGGGCAGTTGAACCAATAGAATTCCAGATGTTGAAACTAATAGCGAAAGTTTTTTTTTTTTATCTAGGACAGTTTGACATAAGACTTTTTTCATCGTTTATACATGACAAATCTATTCTAACGTTGTAACCTATCTTAAAGATATTTTATATGCATCAATTACCTGTATATAGTTTATTTGCTATTTCCTTTCTTCACTGGCATATTTCCTTTGTAGGAGCCTAGAGCTTGTAACATCTTTCTTTTCAAAGTAGGGTTGTAGCTTAGCTAAAAATAATAATAATGAAAATAAAAATAATAATAATAATAATAAATAAATTTTTATTTGTCTATATACTATAGTTACTGTAAAAGGTGTTACAGGGAACACAAGTGCAAATAATACCATAGCAGAACCATCATCTTCAACGACCACCAGTCCAAAAAAAGCACTTTTTATTTCACAAACAAATAATAAAAGTATTCATAACTTCGTTGAATTTCAATTCCAAAACCCGGAAGAAAACAGCCATCTGCGCTCGACTTCAAATATGGAAACAAAATTTAAACGTCATTTCTCCTATTGACAATAGAATGCTTAAACACGGACGTCATAGAATATTTATATCGAATGAAGATCGAAAAGGCTTGGCAATTTCAGGGAAATATTCAACAAGTAACGTCGTTGAATATATGACTGGAAACGCTAATGCGATCTTAACAAAATGCTTCATAGCAAAATTTAATATTAAAATCTCACCTATGTAATAGTGCAAGTGTCTGACTATATCTATCTATCTATCTATCTATCTATCTATCTATATATATATATATATATATATATATATATATATATATATATATATATATATATATATATATATATATATACTTCTCAACAACAAATGGAGCCGTTTCTAGTCTACGACAGACAAAGTCCTCAGACATTTCCTTATTATCTGGGGTCTGGTCAGTTTTCCTCACCACGCTGGCCACTGCAGGTTAGTGATGGTGGGAGATTCTAGTCTGACCGCTCACAGCAAACTAAGCTAGTACAGCTTTGCTGATCATAGGGATACAAAATCGTTTCACCCTCTTAAGGTATCTCATTAATATATATCATCATCATCTCCTACGCCTATTGACGCAAAGGGCCTCGGTTAGAATTCGACAGTCGTCTTTATATTAAGCTTTTAATTCAATACTTCTCTATTCATCAACTACTTCACGCTTCATATTCCCCAGTCATGTAGACCTAGGTCTTCCAACTCTTTTAGTTCCTCATGGAGTTCAGTTAAAATTTTGGTGAACACACACACACACACACACACACACACACACATATATATATATATATATATATATATATATATATATATATACAGTATATATATCCTGTCACGCTCCCGGGGGAGTGGTAGTAGTCATACCCTGATGAGTGGGGGTACCCAGAGAAGTACACTAGGATACCACTCTCCCACAAATTGTCGAAACAGCAGGTTGCAGTTAAGAGAGGGGGAGGGCGAGGCAGGGATCGTATGTGTGTGTGTGTGGGCCCGTGTATATCTATCGAAATACGATTTTGCCGTAATTTTTGATGGCTCGGGTACACTATTAGCAAGTAAATAACAACAGAGAATATAAAAAGCTAGACTCCACATCATTAAAAATCCATCAGAAATACTATTCATATCTTATAATGAGACCCACAACAAATATCCAAGATTCAACTGTGAACCCAATTAAGAACAGCTAGTTTGCACAGCAGAGTTTATCAACATGAGAATTCCGTATTCATATCAACACAACTTAGAAAAACTACACTCTTATGGAAGAAAGAGAAACGGCTTAGGGAGCTATCCAATTAAAAGGAAAGAACAAAAAGACTGATGGGAATTATATCAAATATACACACAACTATGCAAATAAATCCTGTTTCTACTCTGACTGATAGGAATTACATTGAATATACACAACTAAATCCTGTCTTTCATCAGAATTATAGGAATTACATAAAATATAAAAAACAAATCCTGTCTCTAATGAGACTGATAGGAATTACATCAAAAATATAAAAAATAAATCCTGTCTCCACTCAGATTGATAAGAATTACATAAAGTATAAAAAATAAATCCTATCTCTAATCAGACTGATAGGAATTACATCAATTTTATAAAAAATAAATCCCGTTTCTACTCAGACTAATAGGAATTACATCGAATATGCACGAATTTATCCTGCCTCTATTCTGACTGATGGGAATTACATAAAATATATACACAAATAAATCCTGTCTCTACTCTGACTGATAGGAATTACATCATATATACACAAATTAATCTTGTCTCTACTCCGACTGAGAGGAATTACATCAAATATATACACAAATATACAAATGAATCTTGTCTACTCTGATTAATACGAATTACATCAAATATGCGCAAATTAATCCTGTCGCCACTCTGACTGATAGGAATTGCATCAAATATATACACAAATAAATCCTGTCTCTACTCTGACTGATAGGAATTACATCAAATATATACACAAATAAATCCTGTCACTAATCTGACTGATAGGAATTACATCAAATATATACACAAATAAATCCTGTCACTAATCTGACTGATAGGAATTACATCAAATATATACACAAATAAATCCTGTCACTAATCTGACTGATAGGAATTATATCAAATCTATACACAAATATACAAATAAATCCTGTCTACTCTGAGTGACAGGAATTACATTAAACATACATTCAAATACCGTCTCTTCTCTAAACAAAAGGATTAGGAAGACTATCACGTAAGAAGAGCTTAACACCATGATATTCGAAAAATGAACATTTTAATATACACTTGAGGCACATCATGCATTAGTCACTGTCACTCACTCGTATCTCTTCGGCATCATTACAACCCTTTCATTTGTCTCGATTATTCAAGAATTAATATTCGTGAATTTCTTTCCAATTTGAAAACCATATTTGCAAAAGTTATCTTGCACGCAAATGCACACACTCACATATGAGTGGGGGGATACCTTAACATGTTGAAAGTGTCTGTGTACCGCCATGATCAGCAATGCTGTACTAGTCAGAGCCACCTTTACTAGGTTGGCTTGCAGTGACCTATCAGACTATAGTCTCCCACCATCACCAAACCCCACTAGCTAGCGTGGTGATTAAAAAAACTGGCCAAAACCCAGATATAAGAATATGTCTCAAGTCCTTTGTCCTGCAGTGGACTAGAAACGTCTGCATTTGTTGTTGCTGTAGGGTGTGTGTATGTATGTGTGTGTGTATATATATATATATATATATATATATATATATATATATATATATATAATGTACACACACATATATATTTATAAACACATAAACATGTATATATATACATATATATGCAT
>NC_090757.1:61466424-61471424 GCF_036898095.1 Palaemon carinicauda | reverse complement strand
AGAGAGGCAGGTGTGCAAGTATGTCGTCTGTGAATGCATCTGTTGTCTGTGTCTGTGTGTGAGAGAGAGAACAAGCGCCTTCTGCTGTGCCGTAAGAGGGATGAGTTTTCACATGAGTGCCCCATGTCTTAATTCATTGACCCCTGCACTCCGTTACACCAGAGGAACACATGGACCCCTGATCTCTCTTCTCAGTTCCTTCCCCAACATGTGCCCCTATGACAGGAGACGCACTCCACGTTGTTGACTCCGAACGGATACAATCCACAAAACATTTGAGGTCATGTGTATATGACAGAGAGAGAGAGAGAGAGAGAGAGAGAGAGAGAGAGAGAGAGAGAGAGAGAGAGAGAGAGAGAGAGAGGGTCGAAGTCCCTTGCCAGGGCGTGTCGTAGGTTTTTAGCAAATTTCGCCCCATAGCGGCTGAGTGGTGGGTCCCGCTACGGGCCGCGTCCGAGAGAGTGGTACTTCCGTGGAGGAGGAGGAGGAGAGGAGGAAGAGCCAGGGCCGCCGAAGTCATGGAAACTAAAAGTGCTTTTTCGTTTGCTGTCGGTCAAGCGAAGTTGCCTGCGTCCACCACTGATAGAGCGATCAGCTGATGATGAAGTACAAAAGGTGTTATTTCCCCCACGGAAGCTGTGGCCGTTACATACGCACACACTCACACATGAATCCGAGAGACGACGTCCCCCTCTTCCCACCCTCACCCCAGGTCTCTCTCTCTCTCTCTCTTACATCGATCCATAACATAGCAGACTACATCACATTTTCACTTGTTTCTCGCACTGCTTCACCACGGGTCCATCAGATACACTTCAGATTGGAGGACATAGGCCTTATGTTTTCAAAAATGACACTGAACATCACAAGCAACGGCTACGAACGCTATAAAATCGGAAAAACTCACTCGTGTCGAATGTGGGTCGGCCTGGCGCAATATGGCGGGGATTGGCTGCTGGTGTTGCCATCTAGTGTATGAATTTTCAACTATATCCCTGCACGCTGCCAGTCAGTCTCGCTCACGGGGCAATTGGTTATTACTTTTATTCCATTTTTGCGTTTACGCTTAATTACACCCAACTCTTTCGCTTACATTTCCGAAGGAAAATAGGCGACCGAAAGGCTGTGAATACATAACACAGACTCCAAACAAAAACTTTGGTGTTTTTAGTCAGAACAGGTTTTCAGTATGATAATAAAACCCTCACTGAAATACCACCGCTCATTTGATAATGACATCCTGTCCACGCTGTCTTTTGTGGTATCAATATCCTAGTTGGGCTATAGGGCAGACGCAGCCGGCCCCCCGCCCCCGCCCATCCATACCCTACCTCCTTATCTCCCATAACTAAATCTTTCTCCTCCACTGATGTCCAAGAATCCCAACATCCTAACCAGAATTGACAAGTGAAAGATAGACCGATGGATGAAAAGCTTAGTTAAAGAAGTATGCCCATAAGAGGATCTTTTTCTTCTGTATTACAAACATACTACATCAACGGTTCATACCAGGAGCTCTCTCTCTCTCTCTCTCTCTCTCTCTCTCTCTCTCTCTCTCTCTCTCTCTCTCTCTCTCTCTTACTTTATCTAGAAATTCAACTGATGGGTCTATGCCGGAATTCGCACGATTTACCGTCAGGTAAATATGATATCAACGATAATTAAAAACGGTTTCACCAATTTAGCGAACGCCGATACAATAAACTGTTATTACACTAAGCTTATGTGTGATCACTGTCAGTATCAACGTTTTCCAATCGGTTTTAAGCACTATAATTTATTGTTATGCAATACTTTCAATTGATAAATATGTTTGTAATGTAATTATATCAACGTTTTTCAGTCTATTTGTTGAATATATAGTTTTCCAATGACACTGATACATAAATACATACATATACGGTGTATATATATATATATATATATATATATATATATATATATATATATATATATATATATATATATCTTTACAATTGGATGGGCGAAGTTTTACTGTTTACACTAATTCGTTCAAAGATTGGGGCCATGAACTTACTACTTTTCTAGTGCCTCGTGGAACCAAGTTGAAGGTTTGATGAACTAATCTCTCCTGGGGAGTGCGAAGAGCATGCCCAAAACATCTCCGCATGTGGAACTCGAGTAGACTCCTATATTTTCATTACCAATCCTGTCCTACCATTTAACTCCAAATAATCTTCTGAGGGATTTGTTCTCAAATCTACAAAATCTGTTGGATATTGTTCCATTGTCATACCACGACTCATGTCCATTCAGTAACACCGATCTCACCAACCTGATATATAGCCTGATTTTTATATGTAATTTCAGGTGATTTGATTTCCAAATTTTGCTTAACCGAGGAATTGTCTGATTTGCACCGATTCAACATTTTATTAAACTTCAATTATTAAAATCCTGTATTGGAGGTCATAGTTCCTAAATATTTAAATGATTTTACCTCATTAATCCTTTCTCCTTCCAATAATATATTTCTATGGCATATTTCAATATATATATATATATATATATATATACATATATATATATATATGTATACATAAATATATATATATATACATACATATATGTATATATATATAAATATATATATATATACATACATACATACATACATACATACATATATATATATATATATATGTATATATATATATATATACTATATATATATATATATATATATATATATATGTATGATACTGTGTACGTAAGATTTTGATTAAAAACTTAGGAAGCTGATAAGGGGGAAGGGGGGGGGAAGTGGTGTTGGTTTAGACAAGGAAAAGGGTACCTACTGTCGATCAAGTGTCTCTGAGGAATTAATTATGTTATTATTATCATTATTATTATTATTATTATTATTATTATTATTATTACTAGCTATGCTACAACCCTAGTTGGAAAAGCAGGATGCTATAAGCCCAAAGGCTCCACCAGGGAAAATAGCCCAGTGAGGAAAGGAAAAAAAACATTAAAATAAATATCTCCTAAATAAACTATAAAAACTTTTACAAAACAAGAGGAAGATATATAAGATAGAATAGTGTGCTCATGTGTACCCTCAAGCAAGAGAACTCTAACACATGACAGTGGAAGACCATGGTACAGAGACTATGGCACTACCCAAGACTAGAGAACCGTGGTTTGATTTTGGAGTGTTAAGTTTGACAGTAGACAGAAAAAGTATATACGGTATAAATGGAATAAGAAATGCACTTATTATATCATTTATAAACAAGCAATAGATAAAGTATTGAGGCTCTAGTATGTAACGGATAAGAACTGTTTCATGGATAAGATATATGAATCGGGGCCATACAACCTGACGCTGTGGCTTGTGTGGCCATTCAGTATGCAGAAGGAAAGTTGCAAAGATCTTCAAGTAATGCTTACAGTGCACCTCCTACTTAAAACTTTCACCTGAGGAGTTGACAGCTGTTGAGAGCAATTAAAAATTTTGATGATGGGCAGGTGTTGAGTGTGTCAAGAGTAGGGAATGACTGGTTTGGTGAAAAAGTGGGTCCACTCAGGCACACTGATCTACCTGTTTCCCCATTTTCTTTCCTTACTAGGCTATTTTTCCCTGTTGGAGACCTTGGGCTTGTAGCGTCCTGCTTTTCTAAATAGGGTTGTAACTTAGCTAGTTGTTATAATAATAATAATGATAATAATAATAATAAGACAAGGATATACAATGAGATTATCTGAAAAAGGGACAATGGATGTACTGTAGGTTCAAAGTTTAGGGATAAGAAAATTATTTGCAACTGAACCATGGAATGTTTTATATTTTCATATGATACAGTGATTATTGGGAAAATTAAAGAAAACCTCCAGGAACTTGAAATAGCTTCAAAGTGATTGAAAGAGTTCGGGTTTAGCCATGATCAGCAAAGTTGTACTAGTCAGGAGCATCCATACTAGGTTGGTTTGCTGTCATAGTTCAGAATAAAGTCTCCACCATCACAGTGGCCAGAATTGTGATGGAAATTATCAAACCTCAGACATGACTGAAGCAATGTCTGAGGCCTTTGTCCTGCAGTGGACAAAAATTGTAGCATCTGTTGTTGTTGATTGATAGAGAAAGTTCAACATATAATAATTATGTAAGCTGAAGTCAGTTATATATGATTGAAACGTCAGATGGAGCAAAGAATGTTAATGTAAATGGTGGATGGCTATAAGTGGTTAAGAGTATTTTACACTGGGATATAATGGATAGTTGTAAGGTGAGCGAAGAGGTATCCTACGGAATAGGCGAAGGAAGAAATGTAGCATGTGTGCAATGTAGTGAGAACAGTCTTGTAATGTCTGTAAAAAGTGTGAATTCCCAAAAAGATTTTTTTTTACTAATTTTCCTTGATGGAAGTGAAGTGTGGAAGGTGAGCCCAAATGAAAGACAAAACCGGAAGCTGCTGTTTACAGAGTATATGTAATGTAAGAAGAATGGATAAGTTTAACGGTTTAAAGGCCGTTCATTAAAGGCAGAGGCAAGGGGCAGTGGCAATGCCCTAGCTACCTGGGCAATGCCCTAGAAACTGACCATATAAACATATAATCAGCCCAAGCTAGGACCAGGGAGGGCCAAGAAATGGCTGCTGATGGCTCATCAAGTATACCTATAGGCTCCCTCAAACACCCAATCATTAGCTCACAAGGATGATGAGGTTGCCTACACTACAAGAAATAACTGATCTTCAGCGGGACTCAACAACAGTCCACCAGAACGCCAGCCAGGGACGTTTTCAATAGAAACACTATTATGATGAAAAAATGGATCAGAATATTTTCAGGTGGTTCAGCCATATTGAAAGAACGGGTGGAAATGAATTAGTGAAAGAGATTGTGTAATTACTACGTACTAAAATTACATGAAGGGGAATGATTAAAAAAGGATTTGATAGATGGAGTAAACTTGTCTGAAATGAGGGGCCTTAATATACAGGAGGTGCAAGGTAGGATTGACTGGGAAGTAC
>NC_090757.1:61456424-61463924 GCF_036898095.1 Palaemon carinicauda | reverse complement strand
ACCTTGCCAATAAAACGGCTTTTCCTTATCTTGTGGAAGTCTGGGAAACGCTTCTTGGCTCTTACAACAACAAAAACAACAAAAACATCCGTTTCTAGTCCACCGCAGGGCAAAGGCCTCAGACATGTCCTTATTCATGACTGAGATTTGGCCAGTTTTTATCACTTCACTGGCCACTGTAGATTGTGTGATGGAGGGATACTTTATTCTGATCGCTCACAGCAAACCAACCTTGCATGGATGGTCTTGACTAGTACATACATCTATGTTGATCATGGCGATACACAACCCTTTCACCACGTTAAGGTATCCCCACTTAGAAAGGGTCTTACACATGGGGGCAAATTAAGTATAGTAAATTAGAACATACATATTTACGCCCCTTTATTTCTCTGCTCCAATGCCTGGCATTTTGATCTCTAATCCTGAAGTTGATAAATTAATTTCATGTTTTCCGCTTAGCTCAGCTGCATAGCTATCTAAACCCATCCGTTCTAAGTAAGCTTAAATGATAATACACGATCCTGCTATTTTCAATATGCACAACTTGATTCCTATCAAACAGAAATGCATCTACTTTTACATCATATCTCATCATCATCATCATCAACCGTAACCAGTGCAGGATAAAGGTCTCAGACATGTCCTTTCAATCGCGTCGGTTTATGGTCTTAGGGAGCCAGTTTATAACGTAAGGTTTCTTAGTTCGTCAATCCATCGTCTTCTCCATAAGATAAATAAAAATTCTCCAAATTCTCAACAGAAAAATGAAGCATTTAACCAAATTCAAAATTCTCGTCACGAAAACTTGACCACATAATGACAAATGGTTAACCATGCTTACATCAGCAAAAGCCTGAGAGCGTGAAGACATTGAATAAAACCAGTTTTCAAGTGTAAGAGTTATGAATAACAGTTTTTATCAGTGCTATTCCAAAATGAGAGTTAGTTTAGGAACTAATATACTGAACGCGTCACCAACTTGAGTTGTTGAGTTGGTCACATGTGAGCTTTTTGCCAGACGAGTTATGCTCATTAATATGATGAAAAAAATTAGAATAACTGGCGAGTTATCTGCGGCCGTTTGTTTCTTATCATCTATGACAAAATAGGTTATGGTATTTTCACAATTCAATTCCGTTTTCCCGAGTCTTATAAACATTCCATCTTCTAAGATCCAGGTCTATCACTTGAAGGGGAATAGTCGGCAGGCAATTAGATGGCGAGATAATGCCTCTGATAGAAGTTGTTGAAGAGGGTGCAGCAGGCAACCGACCCCTTAACGTAGGGATAACAGTGGGGAAGAAGAAGAAGAAGAAGTCAGCGACTCGCAATCAGACCTCAACTAGCACTAACCCTCATAGAATGATACATTTCATTAGTGAACACATCTCTACAATCCCCATGAGCTAGGGCCAATCCCTTTGGGGGATCCTATAGGGTTGCTTCCGCAGTATTCAACAGCCATTCCATGGTCCTCCCTGGTCCAAGTTGAAGTAGGGAATAAATTTGGTTTCTAAGACAACGTAAGGACCAATCCCTTGTCACTCAAGGTTAAAAGGACACTCATGAATGGCATAGGCAAGGGACAGTGACATTGCCATAGCAAGCAGGACAATGCCCAAGAGACTGACCATATATTATTATTATCATTATTATCAATTGCTAAGCTACAACTCTAGTTGGAAAAGCAGGATGCTATAAACCCAGGGGTCCTTACATGGAAACTAGCCCAGTGAGGAAAGGATACAAATCAATTGCTAAGCTACAACCCTAGTTGGAAAAGCAGGATGTTATAAGCCCAGGGGCCCTTACAGGGAAACTAGCCCAGTGAGGAAAGGAAACAAGGGAAAATAAAATATCTTAAGAACAGTAACAACATTAAAATAAATATTTCCTACATAAACTATAAATACTTTAACAAAACAAGAAGAGAAATTAGATAGAATAGTGTGCCCGAGTGTACCCTCAAGCAAGAGAACTCCAACCCATATGATCAGCGCCCAAGCACCATTCGACCCAACTTAGGACCAGGGAGGGCCAGGAAATGGATCTGATGACTCAGCAGGTAGACCTATAGGCTCCCCACAACACCCCATCCTTAGCTCACAAGGATAGTGAGGTTGGCAGCCACTAAAGGAACTAACTAGTTTGAGCGGGACTCGAACCCCAGTCTGGCAATCACCAGACAGGGACGTTACCAATAGGCTACCACAACCCACACGTATTTAACCTTTAAACTAAAAGATTTTCTTTTAAACCTCTCTAATGCCATTTGCTCTATAATTCACCTCCTATTTCTTTTGTACTGTAACAAGAAAGAGCTTTCATGTATGAGTGCCTATGAATAATTATGCAGTAGCGTCTGTTAATATGAATTATTCAAGAACAAATATACCCCTTTCTTGATGAAAGACCTTTGTGCTCTTATTGTGGCAATGTTAACAAGAATGAAAAATTAATAATCGTGCTTGTTCTTAAGAAAACATTTTTTAACGCTTTATAAAAATGAATCATTATGGAATTTGAAATAATAATTGTATATACTACAAAAAGTTTTTAAGTATGAGCTTATGAATGTGACTTTTGAAATAAAAAAAAATTAAACTGTCAAATGAAAAGATCATATGGTTTATAAAAAAAAAATTGTATAAAATTTACAGTATATTTCGTCTTACAAGTAACATGGACTCAGACACTCATCAATAATTCAAGTCTGATTTTAAAAAAAAAAAATTTTATCTGCACATCTGAAGAAAAATTCGTCTGACTCTTTTATTGCTATTTTTTTTTCTTTAATTTTTGCCTGACCTAAATAAGGTCGGCAGGCTAACCGCATGTCTGAAAAAAATATACAAACCATGATGAGAAAAAAAAAAAAGATCTAGCAACTGGAGAATCTGGTTCTCAACATACGTTCTCATGAACGATAATTTTTCTCTGAAACAAATAAAAAGGGCACTTACTCTGACATAGGAACCGCTAACTCAGTCGCTATCTGACAAGAATATTGTCACAAGCCAAGCTCGACAACCTACATAATATATGAGGCGGCAAGGAAACTCGTCAAATCAACCAATTGCCAAGAAATCTAGTTTGGAATGCATGCCAATATAAAACTGGGTAATCAAGTAACAGTTTGTGAGGCTAGAAATTCCCGCTGTATCGAATACTGTAATCTGAAGTTACTAGTGTACGCTACCCGTTATAATGACGGCTAAATGTTTAGATAGAAATACACAAACATGCAAACAAAAACACACAGATTCAATCATTCCCAACCAGGCATTAGCGTATGTTATTTATATCCTAATACATGGCTGACGTGTTACAGCAACTAGTCAAATTAAGTGGTCTGCTGGAATTTCATTATTCTTAAAATTCCAGAAATAAATTACCTTTGATATATATGTTTAAAATATTTCATCTACTCTACTAATTTCAAAAGTTTTATACTGAGAAAAAATTAACTCTTTCTGCCCTGGCAAGTCATTCTCTGGCACATTCATAACACATGCTATCCATATCCTTTATCTATAACTCTGGACGGAATGAACCGTGTATCGAAAAGAAGGAAATAAAGTAAGATAGAAAGCACTACTATAGTCAATTTCTTTTAATGAGGAGCATTTGCACCGGATCGCAGCGGTGCCCTTTTAGCTCGGAAATGTTTCCTGATCGCTGATTGGTTAGAATGATCTTGTCCAAGCAATCAGCGATCAGGAAACTTTTCCGAGCTAAAAGGGCACCCCTGCGAGTCGGTGTAAATCTGCCTCGCTGAAAAAAATTGACTATAGACAGAAAGGATGGCATATCAGGTAATCAGAAACATCAATGGGGAGTACCAATACGATTTTTAAGGGGAACCGACAAAACCCCCAACCGACAAAACCCCCACCGACGAAACCCCCACTGACAAAACCCCCACCCGACATAACCCCCACCCGACAAAACCCCCACCCGACAAAACCCCCACATGACAAAAACCCCACCCGACAAAACCCCCACCCGACAAAACCCCCACATGACAAAAACCCCACCCGACAAAACCCCCACCCGACAAAACCCCCACCCGACAAAACCCCCACATGACAAAAACCCCACCCGACAAAACCCCCACCCGACAAAACCCCCACATGACAAAAACCCCACCCGACAAAATCCCCATATGACAAAAACCCCACCTGACAAAAAATTTGCAAAGTACCTATTACCAATAAACTACTGCTTACAGAAATCAGTTTTTATTTCAAGGAAATTCTTTTCTGTATACATTGAAAGTACTGTATATGAACTTTTCTCTCTTAGTTATGTCTTGCTTTCCCATCATGGAAGTTATCCGCAATAATAAAGGTGAAGAGAAATTGTGTTATAATGGCTATATATATACAAAAAAGTCCGCCAGTAAAACTACGAAGAGACGGGAATGTTCTAGAAGATCAGCATTGAACTGTAATGGAAAAATAACAACACATTTGGAAGTATCGGCCATCATTTCAAGCAAAGATCATAGAATAGTTGAGGGACTTGGAAATTTCAGGAGAGTGGACAAGGACTCGAGGAGAAAATCCTGCGCCTTTTCTTCTTAATGATAATGGTGCTGAATCCAGCAATCGAATAATTATATTTGCTACAAAAGACGCAATGCATCATTTAGCAAAGGCAGATGTTTGTTATATGGATGGTACCTTTTCGTCGGCACCTGCATTATTTGAACAGTATTTGTTATTAGAGCCCCACTCGGTGACTCAGCAATAAGCTGTGTGTATGGTTTTCTTTCCGGCAAATCACAGGAAATCTTTCTTGATTTTAGTAATGGCACAAAAGATATAGAAGAATTTCTTAATGGTGTAGCAAAAAATATAAGAATATATAAATTCTTTTTATTTTTATCTCTGAACAAAAGGATTTTAATGGTTTGTGTAATCCTATCTTTTTTAATAAATACTTTTAAAACTGTTAATTTTGATAGCTTTTGTTTTTAGTAAAGAATTTAAAAATCAACTTTTGTTTGATACAGATCCTGAATATGCATACTTAAAATAGTTTAAGCTGCCATCATGCCGAAAATTTTCATATATAGGTAAACAAATAAAAACAATGACCGAATATAACTAAAATTTATCAAATCTAGGTATTGTCTTGTGGGGTTTTGTCATGTGGGGATTTTGTCGGGTGGGGGTTTTGTCGGGTGGGGGTTTTGTCGGGTGGGGGTTATGTCGGGTGGGGGTTTCGTCGGTGGGGGTTTTGTCGGGTGGGGGTTTTGTCAGGCATTCGATTTTTAAGTACTACTACCCTTACAAAATTCAAGGACACAAGAACAAAGAAACTTTCAAAGCCCACCCTCCCCCCCAAAAAAAAAACTTATGAATGAGGAACGATAAAAACCTGTGAAAATTCCTTTAAAAATTCTTTGAAGGACAACTAACTAAACGAACTATCACGAAATTTGCCAAAGTAAGTTTTTAAATCATTGAAACTATTCCAACTAAAGTACTTATTTGAAAAGATTCAGCAAAGAAGAAAACTTCCTTCTTTGTCCTGTAAATCTTTAACTGAACCAAACTTTTTAAAAAAGAATCTCAATTTCAATTTAATTTTCATTTAGTAAATATATATTACATGATGGTCCCGTGGTCTGGGAATCAAAAATATAATATTATACATATTACGGCTGGCAAGCTAAACAACCTCTCGAGTTCCAAACTCACTTGTTTGTTTTTACATTAAATCTGTTACACTTGCAAATATTAATACCCGAGCTCTGAGACAATTATATAACTCCCAGACAGCAATATATAAAAACACTGAATATCCACAGGTCTCTTAAGTACACTCAAAACAAAACTGGGTAATTATTACTAAGAATTATTCACACAACTTTGATTCTTTAACAGGATACAAGTGAGTATGAAATAAACACTGGTGATTGAAATAATACACTATTTACAAAAATAAAAAATTCTATAAAAATTGCAACACTTTGAAAGAATTTGCATAAAAAAGTAAATCACTTGAAATATTAAATTTGAATAAAACTTAGATTAAGAAAAAAGAAATGTTACACTGAGAATTACATACTCACTTGACTTGAAATATTAAATCTGGATAAAGCTTAGACTAAGACAAAAGAAATAATTACACTCTGAAAATTATATAATTACTTGACTCGAAATATTAAACCTGAATAAAACCATAGACTAAGATAAAAGAAATAATTACACTCTAAAGCTTAAACTCTTTAAGAACTTACATAAAGTAACTGATAAACTTACTAACTTCACGTATTTTAGTAAATCTCACTGGGCAAGTTACAAAGATTTACACAATGCCAACACTCACCACAACACAATAAATTTAAAATCCCCTTTCACTTCTTTTGTAATGTTTCACCATATTACACACGATATATGTCGTAATTAAACTTAATCACTTTGGAGAGGACAAACTATAGGCACTAGAGAGAGAGAGAGAGAGAGAGAGAGAGAGAGAGAGAGAGAGAGAGAGGGAATTTTAGCTCTTTCACAGGATGGCTGTTTCTCATCTGCTGCTATGCAGCCCTGGGGTGCCCATATATGGACTTAGCTACTTCCAGAATATTCTAAGTCATAGATCTGGAAGCTTGGGGGTTGGCCTAAGGGCGTAAGGTTGTCAATGATTACTCTCTCGGACGCGTACTGACGCAACAGCGAGACGACTCTCTCTCAGTTCCGCCCACCTTTGTCCTCGATAATGGAAAAAAGAGAAATCTAACCCTAGGGTTTACGAGAGCCTTCCAAAACACGTGGCAAATATAAGAATTGCGTATTTTCTCACAAACATGACGCAATACCTCATAAAACTATAAAAAAGATTCACATAAGCACTTGTTCATATCTCGTATGGATCATATAGTACTTATAAACAGATTATGTAAGACTTCATATCAAAATATGTGAAATAAAAAGTTAATTCTTAAAAATAACCTAAATTTACATATACTGACTTGAATGAAGAATTCAAAGAAATATACGACGAAAGTCTTAGGTAATTTACATACAAATCTTATATCTACATGTAAGGAACTCATCTTAAGAGCTGGCTATTCACCTCTTCAATGCACATATGAAAACACATATAAAATACCTGATTAACTTATATACTCTACACTAGACCAGCTCCGTAAGAATATATATATAAATATATATATATATATATATATATATATATATATATATATATATTCTTGTCACGATAAACTGTAACCACTCGGAAAACAACAATCTTTCACAAACTAGCGTGTTGTAGTTAGAAAGGGGAGGTGAGGGTTGAATTTGTGTGCGTGCATATCTATCTAAATATTTATCAGTCACTTTTGACGGGACGTGTACACTAGTACAATAATAAAAGACGTTCCTCTCTACATAAGAACTTGATATTCTTTTTTTCAAAGACGAATCACTTACCTAATGCCCTTTCATCTTCAAACCAGAGACAAACCACTTATCATAGAACGATGAA
>NC_090757.1:61441424-61451424 GCF_036898095.1 Palaemon carinicauda | reverse complement strand
ATGTATATATATATATATATATATATATATATATATATATATATATATATATATATATCCAGACACTTGATCGTTATTATACAGAGAAATTCCCAAATAATTCACACACACTCGGATATACTGAGAATGCCACAGGGGAAAGGTTTCCATATTACTTTGTCGTTCCACATGACGCAAGGAAAGGACTTTACTGTCAGCGTGATAAGCGACCTTTGATCTGGCTCTGTGCTATCGCTGCTTCTCATATCTCTCCCCCTTACCAATTTATCACCCTGACAAACTGAACACCAAGGAAACGGGACAAATCCATCACGAGTCTTTCTCCAAATTGTATCGGCATGCTGAAGATATTTGCCGGTGACCTTGGCTTTGGAAAACTCTTTAACATAACCTACAAGAGATTTAGTTTTCATTATCATTCTTCTTCTTCTTCTTCTTCTTCTTCTTATTATTATTATTATTATTATTATTATTATTATTATTATTCTCCTTCTCCTTCTCCTTCTTCTTCTTCTTCTTCTTCTTCTTCTTCTTCTTCTTCTTCTTCTTCTTCTTCTTCTTCTTCTTCTTCTTCTTCTTCTTCTTATTATTATTATTATCATTCTTCTTCTTCTTCTCATTATTATTATTATCATCATCATTATTATTATTATTATTATTATTATTATTATTATTAGCTAAGCTGCAACCCTAATTAGAAAAGCAGGATTGTATAATCCCAAAGACGTCAGCAGGGAAAATAGACCAGTGAGAAAAGGAAATAAAGAAAAAAACAAACTACCAACGAAGTAAGGAACAATTAGAATAAAATATTTTAAAAAGAGCAACAACATTTAAATAGATCTTTCATATATAAACTATGAAGAGAGACTTACGCTAGCCTGTTCAAAATAAAAACATTCACAGCAAGTTTAAACTTTTCTTGTGTATCATTTAGTGTCATTACAATCGGTAAATGTCGAAGGAAAATCTGAATTCTAAAAGTGTAAGGAACTCAAAAGCGAGAGTAATAGTTATGAATAAGAACAGATTAACCTATAACCTTGACAAAGACGGTGGTGACATGCAACTATTTGTGAGGAAAACATTAAATCAATATCAACAGGAGGAAATGAGAAGGAAATTGTAAGACAAACTAACGATAAATGTTAGCTTTCTTTCATGAAAATGTCCCTTGTCCATAACTGCAAGCATACATTCATTTCACAGGCACAAGTAATTTTAATTATAGCAGTAATATCAAACCATTTCAGATCCCATGAATAAATTAATTCAGCACACATTTGAGAATAAGGTCAGTATGTCTGACAAATCTAATATATCACCAGAAATGAATAAAATAATTCAGCAAGTTTCTCTAGCAAATCTAGAATACCACCAAAAATGAATATATTTATTCAGCACATAAGTAAGAATAAGGCCAGTTTCTCTGACAAATCTAACATACCCAAAATTATATTAATTCAGCACATACTTAAGAATAAGGCCAGTTTCTCTAACAAATCTAAAATACCAAAAATGAATATATCAATTCAGCACACACCTAAAAATAAGGCCCGTTTTTATGTCAAACCTGATATACCAAACATTAATATATCAATACATCGATCACTTAAGAATAAGGCCAGTTTCTCTGACAAATCTAAAATATAAAAAATTAATATATCAATTCAGCACACACCTAAGAATAAGGCCCGTTCTCAGACTAATCTAATATACCACCAAAAAGAACATTCTTTTCAAGAACGTTAAAAAAGGTTAATTAGCATTCTCATCTCAGCTCTCAGCGAGAATATGGCTTCTCAAGTATTCGAGATAATGGCTTCAACAAGTTACAACGTGGAAGGCTAGAACACTTACGGGATCAACACAAACATGCTAAACTATGCATTAAGTACGATACTACTGTAGATCTGCGTTAACGGTTATGGTATAATGTACATGCGTGTTCATTATCAACTGAGGCTGTTTTGCGGAATATAGAAATGATATTATTATTATTATTATTATTATTATTATTATTATTATTTGCCAAGCTACAACCCTAGTTGAGAGCATGATGCTATAAGCCCAGGGGCCCCAACAGGGAAAATAACCCAGTGAGGAAAGGAAACCTGGGAAAATAAAATATCTTAAGGACAGTAACAACATTAAAATGAATAATTCCTATAAAAACTATAAATACTTAATAAAACAAGAGGAAGATAAATTAGACAGAACGGTGTGCCCGATTGTACCCTCAAGCAAGAGAACTCTAACCCAAGACAGTGGAAGACCATGGTACAGAGGCTATGGCACTACCCAAGACTAGAGAACAATGGTTTGATTTTGGAGTGTCGGCCTCCTAGAAGAGCTGCTTACCATAGCTAAAGAGTCTCTTCTACCCTTACCAAGAGGAAAGTAGCTATTGAGCAATTGCAGTGAAGTTGTTAACCCCTTTGGTGAAGAAGAATTGTTTGGTAATCTCAGTGTTGTCATGTGTATGAGGACAGAGGAGAATATTTAAAGAATAGGCCAGACTAATCGGTGTTTGTGTAAGCAAAGGGAAAGAACCGTAATCAGAGAGAAGGATCCAATGTAGTACTGTCTGGCCAGTAAAAGGGCCCCATAACTCTCTAGCGGTAGTATCTAAACGGGCGGCTGGTGCCCTGGCTAACCTACTACCTACAATCTGGTAATAATCCGGCTTGAAAGAAGCGACTTCCTATTACAAAATTTCACGCACTGGGACTGTTATCTGTAGTTTTATTTCTCTGATTAGTAAAAGATAAAAAGAAAACACAGGTTTTCTTCATGATTTACATCTTCAGAATTTCCAGGCACATAACTCAGGCAAAGAAGCAATTTTTGGGGGGTCTTAGTGATTAAAGGAAAATTTGAGATATTTGAACAATTTCGAAAACAATAAAACAATACAATAACAAACATGCTACTGGTGTTATCACAGAATGATGCTATTATTACTATTATTATTAGCTAAGCTACAACCCTAATTGAAAAAAAAAAGGTGCTATTAGCTCAAGGATTCCAACAAGGAAAAATAGCTCAATGAGGAAAATAAATACAGAAATCAATAAACGATATGAGAAGTAATGAACAATTAAAATAAAATATTTTAAAAAGAGTAACAACATTAAATCAGATGTTTCATATATAAACTATAAAAAGACTTATGTCAGCCTGTTCAATATACAGTAAAAACCTTTGCTGCAAGTTTGAACTTTTGAAGTTCTACTGATTCAACTACCCGATTAGGGAGATCATTCCACAACTTTGTCACAACTGGAATAAAACTTCTAGAATACTGTGTAGTATTGAGCCTCACGATGGAAAAGGCCTGACTATTAGAATTAACTGCATGTCTAGTATGACGAACAGGATGGAACTGCCCGGGAAGATCTGAATGTAAAAGATGATCAGAATTATGAAAAACCTTATGCAACATGCATAACGAACTAATTGAACGACGGTGCCAGAGATTAATACCTACACCAGGAATAAGGTGCTGTCCAACAAATTAAGATGAAAATCAGCAGCTGAAGACCAGACAGGAGAACAATAATCGAAACAGGGTAGAGTGAAAGAATTAAAACAATTATTCAGAACATATTGATCATCGAAAATCTTAAATGAAATTCTTAATGAGTCAATATTTTTGCGCAAGTGAAGAAGACACAGACCTAATTTGTTTCTCAAAAGTAAATTTTCTGTCGAGAATCACACCTAAAATTTTAAGAGTCATACAGAATTAAAGAAACATTATCAATGCTGAGATCCAGATGTTGAGGAGCCACTGTCCTTACAATCATACTTGAGTTTTGTTAGGATTCAACTCCAAGCCCCATAATTTGCACCATGCACTAATTTTAGCTAGATCTCTATTTAAGAGTTCAGCAATTCCAGATCTACATTCAGGAGATAAATTAATGGGCCAAGAACACTAACTTGAGGAACACCAGATATCACGTTCCTATTCTCACTATGGGACAGGAAATTTAACACTTACTTCTTATAGCTATACTATAGTAAATTTTTTTAGCAAGGCAGATTTTCACCGACTCGCAGCGGTGCCCTTTTAGCTAGGAAAAGTTTCCTGATCGCTGATTGGTTGGACAAGATAATTCTAACCAATCAGCGATCAGGAAACATTTCCGAGCTATAAGCAAATGCGCCTCATTAAAAAAAATTGACTATAGTGAACATGACTCATCAAAAATGACGGCTAAATATTTAAATAGATATGCACACACACACGCAAATACGCGCGCATGCGTGTGCCATTCCCACGCCCTCGCCCTTTCCTTTAAGGGTACCACCTATCACCAAAGTATGACTACACCCTCTCCCCTACCCAAGAGACGGGGAAGACCGAATACTGTAGTAGACCATATATATATATATATACACACACACACACACACACACACACACATATATATATATATATATATATATATATACAAACACACACACACACACACATATATATATATATATATATATATATATATATATATATATATATATATATATATATATGACTATACCTAGACAGTTGCTCTTTATTATATAGGGGATATCCAACATAGATACACGCAAACACGCGTATGGGAAACCAATCAGGAGAATCGGTCTCTCCTGTAATGACGGATCCAATCCGTTGGAAAAATGACGCCTTGTTTGTGTGATAATATTACCCCTGAACCGAATCAAATACATATGCTGTTTTGTTTCTATACAAACGCGGCTCACAATATTCACACTGTAAATTCCCAGGCACGAATTAATTGCTGGACGCTGAACTTATGCCCGTTAACTTACTACAAAAACAAGATCTTATCCATACACTATCACTGATATTTTTCCTAATAAATCGATAGAAATAAGGACCCTGCCTGGTCATTTGATGGGCTGGGGTTCCAGACCAGCTCATGCTCGATAGTTTCTTGTAGTCAGCCTCACCATCCTTGTTAGCTAGGGACGGGGGTTGGGGAAGTCATAAGCAGCCATTGCCTGGATTTCCCTGGTCCTAGTTCGGATGGAGAGGTGTCTTGGGCGCTGATCATATGTACATATTATTATACTATGACTCGTGTCTGGGTACCAAACACATAATATACTCTCTCTCTCTCTCTCTCTCTCTCTCTCTCTCTCTCTCTCTCTCTCTCTCTCTCTCTCTCTCTCTCTCTCTCTCTCTCTCTCTATATATATATATATATATATGTATATGTATATATATATATATACACAAACACACACACACACACACACACACATATATATATATATATATATATATATATATATATATATATATTATACGGCTGGCAAGCTATCAACCTCTCGAATTCCAAACTCACCTGTTTGCTTTTATATTAAAACTGAGACAGTTACATAACTCCCAGACAGCAATATATAAAACACTGAATATCCAAAGGTCTCTTAAGTTAACTCAAAACAAAACTCTGTAATTATTCTTAAGTCTTATTCAAACAAACTTACTACGGTTCTTATCAGGATACGAGGGAATACTATTCTAAACAATGGTGATTGGAATGATACACTCTTTACAAAAATAAATATATACTATATAAATTGCAACACTTTGAAAGAATTTACATAAAACAAATAAATCACTCAAAATATTAAGTCTGAACTAAACTTAGATTAAGACAAAAATGTTACGATCTGAAAATTATATAATTATATAATCACTTGACATTAAATGTTAAACCTGAATAAACCTTGCACTAAGACAAAAGAAATACTTATGAAAATTATACAATCACTTGTTTCACTTGAAATTAAACCTGAATACAATATTTAAGTTTGCCACCTAATGAAAATAGATAACCAGATCACAATATAAGAATCTATCACCTTCCTACAGGGCCACTTACAAAAACTCTAAGAGAATTTTTATAAGTACTCAGTATGACTACAAATACTCGTCACACCAAATCTTCGATATGTCACTGAACACATTTAAAACGATACACTAAGCTGTGTACGAGAGGTAGACACAGGGGGAGATAGCTGTCTTAAGGCTGGAAATCCCTATTTGTCTATGCAACCCCGGGGGTCACCTTTATATGAAACTTAGCTACTTCCAGAAGATTCCAGGAGAGCAAGTTCTGGAAGCGTGGGGGCGGAGCAATGCGACAGAGTTACCAAGTATTGCCCTCTGGAATGCTTATTCCCGCAACAGGGAGACGAATCCTGGGTTTCCTGGGCAATTATCACGCACATCGAGGTAACTCTCGGTCAGCTAGCTCTGCCCACCCTTTATCCCAGAAAAAAAAAGATAACATCCCATCACTAGGTTTTTCACAAATTTTCTAAAGCACATGGCATATGGCGTGTTCTCTCACAAACATGATGCAATACCTCATAAAAATATAAAAGAACATTACATAAGTCCTTGTTCCTATCTTGTATGATCACATAACACTCAAACAGATTTCATAAGACTTCGGAACAAAATTACTTGAAATAAAAAAGTTAATTCTTAAAAATAACGTAAATTTACATATACTGACTTGAATAAAGAATACAATGAAATTAACGATGAAAGTCTTACATAATTTACATAATAAACTTACATCTACATGAGAAGAACTCATCTTCAGAGCTGGCTAACCCCTCTTCAATGCACAAATAAAAATATAAATAAAATCATTACTAAACTACTGTATTTATACTCTACGCTAGACCAGCTTCGTCAGAATATGGACATTCTCTAGGATATTGTTCTGCTAAAGCATTGTCACTGTCCCTTGCCTCTGGCTTTCGTGAGAGGCCTTTAAATCTTTAAATGGTAATATTTCTATTAAATAAACGACAGGAACGTTAATTTGAAGCATTGTCGTAAAATCATTACAAATCAGTTACATTTAAGTATCTCTATCGTAAGGTCACAATTATTTTGAATAATTTGCTTAGAAACATTCTTGCCTATATAATTAAGAGGGAATGTCTGGCTATATATATATATATATATATATATATATATATATATATATATATATATATGTGTGTGTATATATATAAATAAATATATATATATATATATATATATATATATATATATATATACATACATATATATATATATATATATATATATATATATATATATATATATACATACATACATACATATATATATATATATTGTATATATACACATGTATATATATAAATATATAGATACATATATATAGACAGATAGATAATATTACCGGTCACGTTCATTGGTAATGCCAGATGTATAGCTACTCGGGTAGGTGGGAGAGGAAGTAGTCATACTCTGGTGGGGGGGGGGGGGGATACCTGAGCGGAAAGGGGGAGGGAGTAGGAACGGTTGAATATTTGCGAGTGTGAATATACAAAAAAATATTTAGCCGTCATTTTTGATGGGTCACATATACTTGTTAGTAAATAAACCCGAAAAGATATGTAAATTGATATATATATATATATAGGCTATATATATATATATATATATATATATATATATATATATATATACATATATATATACATATATATATATACATATATATATATATATATATATATATATATATATATATATATATTTAAGGAGTTAAAAACTGATGAGAATCGTCACGTGACCTTATAAACAAATTATATATGTTTAAAACAATGAAGACAAATAGATCATTGATTATGAATGACTGTATCGAATAAATTCAATATAGCAACAGCACAAGTTTTTGTAATTCACCACCAATAAATATACTGACGAAGGAGCCAAAGAGAACTTAAAACGAATTTGCTACATTTCCAAAACAGTGGAAATAGAAAATACTACAATAAATTCCGAAAAGAAGCAAAGCACAAAATAACTCGGCTTTAAACTTATATTGCCCTTTCAATAAAAAAAAAAAAAAACACACACACACACAAGGAAAGTCTCAGTATTTTCCCCCTCAAAGTAATTACATCTTCGACTTTCACTTACTTAAGGCTTTGAGCAAACTTTTTTTCCTGTTAAACTCCTCCCGAGTTGAGGAGTTACCCCTAAGTCTTATACTTTAACCTGATTTCCGGAACATAACTCGAGAAGAGGGGAAAAAGAGTTTCCGCCGGTCCCACGGGACATTGCCAAATGAGCGAGGCTGTTTTACAGTACAAACCAATTTGCATTCGGTTTCCCATTAAGGGAGGAAACCTACAAGGAAGCTCGGTTGGGATGGTACAGTTGGACACAGGAATTACTGGTGCACCTCGCTCAGAAGAAGTGCACCCAGCCACATCCTTTTTTCTACGAGGCGAGTTCCTGCGTTTAGCCCCGCCCACCACCTCTGCCGTCTCTTCCTACTCTATCTATTTGGTTACTCACCGCGAAGTGAGGGCGTGACATGATGCACTTCTATATAGCGAGATGTGGCAGAGACTTCTGTGTACAACTGTACATTTAATGGAAAACTGTATTACGCCAGCAACCACACACATAAAGTATACAAACAAACCAATGTTAGTAAAATGTAAATATGCGGTTACGAATTTACGGGGTCTGTCTCTCCGTTAATTTCTCTAACTGCCAAGAAATTTTCCTTGTCATAAACATTATTTGATTACACACAAAAAAAAAAGAAAAAAAAGAAAAAAAAAACTAGCAATAAAGCATAAAACCAACCAACCAACCAAATTATATGACTGTATACCAATTTAACTTTGATAATGAAAGACGTGGATATTGAAGTAAAGTTGTTATGTTTCTAGCACATGCGAATAACTACACATGATTGTGAAAAATATAGATGTGTATGTGCTTATTTCCCCCCATAATCTTCTCGTCATATTATATCCAAACAATTGGAAGATTTAAGTATTGATAACTCATTTACAACATATTTCAATCGAAATAATGCAATACGGCACTTGATGCAAAATAATGGTAAATCTACTAGGAATAACCTACTAAGAATAATGTTTCAAATAGCGTTATATGAATATGAAAATGACCTAAACAGAAGTAAAAACAATAAACAAAATTTAAGTATTATATCAGACTTTGCCATCATTCCACTAATTAATTTGCTGTATTTTAAAGATATTAATCGAGACTAAAATGATTGACTGTAAAAATAATTTTGATATTAGATTATTGTTTCCTCGTGTCTTCTTTGAAATAAAATTGGGCCATACAACAACGTTATAGCTCTAAAGGTATTCAAATTGATCTTGAATCCTTACCTGATAGCCAGTTAACATCTGAAAAGAAACAGAAAGAATTAAAAAAAATGATGTAAAAAATGGATGAACAGTAGATAAATTTCGGTAAAATGTGTAATGAAGGTGAAGCAAGTAACAAAAACCAAATAAATATTCACAAATATCATTAAAAGTGACAATAACTAAGAAGACTATTAGATTACACAGCTTCAAAGAATTTATGGTAAAATTATGAAAAATTAGATAAGTAATAAAAAGGATAGACAATTTTTTCTTTAGCGAGGCAGATTTGCACCGACTCGCAGCGGTGCCCTTTTAGCTCGGAAAAGTTTCGTGCTATCTGATTGGTTAGAATTATCTTGTCCAACCAATCAGCGAGCAGGAAACTTTTCCGAGCTAAAAGGGCACCCCTGCGAGTCGGTGCAAATCTGTCCAACCAATCAGCGAGCAGGAAACTTTTCCGAGCTAAAAGGGCACCACTGCGAGTCGGTGCAAATCTGCCTCACTAAAAAGAATTCACTATACTAAGAGCAATCAGAGATTTCAGACCTCCACAAATGAATATATCTAATATTTGATTCAACTCTACGGACCAAGCTTTCCCTTTTTCAACTGTTGGCCAAGAACGAATCTACTGCATGATAATAACAGTAATAACCAGAATCGCGATCTTGATCCGGGTCACATCCAAATTTTAATTGGTGAAAGTCAGCAAAGAAGGTTTAATGTAATCCTAACATATAAACACATAAACACGGGTCATTTTATAAAGTCCTTGGCAGAGGTAATACAGTGG
>NC_090757.1:61421424-61431424 GCF_036898095.1 Palaemon carinicauda | reverse complement strand
ATAATAATAATAATCCTCACTTTACAGCCATTACCATCCCTCTGTTATGCAAACAGATGATAATAATAATAATAATAATAATAATAATAATAATAATAATAATAATATAATAATAATAATCCTCACTTTACAGGCATTACCATCCTTCTGTTATGCAAACAGATGATAATAATAATAATAATAATAATAATAATAATAATAATAATAATAATAATCCTCACTTTACAGGCATTACCATCCTTCTGTTATGCAAACAGATGATGATAATGATAATAATAATAATAATAATAATAATAATAATAATAATAATCCTCACTTTACAGGCATTACCATCCTTCTGTTATGCAAACAGATAATAATAATAATAATAATAATAATAATAATAATAATAATAATAATAATAATAATCCTCACTTTACAGCCATTACCATCCCTCTGTTATGCAAACAGATGATAATAATAATAATAATAATAATAATAATAATAATAATAATAATATAATAATAATCCTCACTTTACAGCCATTACCATCCCTCTGTTATGCAAACAGATGATAATAATAATAATAATAATAATAATAATAATAATAATAATAATAATAATAATAATCCTCACTTTACAGCCATTACCATCCCTCTGTTATGCAAACAGATGATAATAATAATAATAATAATAATAATAATAATAATAATAATAATAATAATCCTCACTTTACAGCCATTACCATCCCTCTGTTATGCAAACAGATGATAATAATAATAATAATAATAATAATAATAATAATAATAATAATAATAATCCTCACTTTACAGCCATTACCATCCCTCTGTTATGCAAACAGATGATAATAATAATAATAATAATAATAATAATAATAATAATAATAATAATCCTCACTTTACAGCCATTACCATCCCTCTGTTATGCAAACAGATGATAATAATAATAATAATAATAATAATAATAATAATAATAATCCTCACTTTACAGCCATTACCATCCCTCTGTTATGCAAACAGATGATAATAATAATAATAATAATAATAATAATAATAATCCTCACTTTACAGGCATTACCATCCTTCTGTTATGCAAACAGATGATAATAATAATAATAATAATAATAATAATAATAATAATAATAATAATAATAATCCTCACTTTACAGCCATTACCATCCCTCTGTTAGGCAAACAGATGATAATAATAATAATAATAATAATAATAATAATAATAATAATAATAATCCTCACTTTACAGGCATTACCATCCCTCTGTTATGCAAACAGATGATAATAATAATAATAATAATAATAATAATAATAATAATAATAATAATAATAATAATCCTCACTTTACAGGCATTACCATCCCTCTGTTATGCAAACAGATGATAATAATAATAATAATAATAATAATAATAATAATAATAATAATCCTCACTTTACAGCCATTACCATCCCTCTGTTATGCAAACAGATGATAATAATAATAATAATAATAATAATAATAATAATAATAATAATCCTCACTTTACAGCCATTACCATCCCTCTGTTATGCAAACAGATGATAATAATAATAATAATAATAATAATAATAATAATAATAATCCTCACTTTACAGCATTACCATCCCTTCTGTTATGCAAACAGATGATAATAATAATAATAATAATAATAATAATAATAATAATCCTCACTTTACAGCCATTACCATCCCTCTGTTATGCAAACAGATGATAATAATAATAATAATAATAATAATAATAATAATAATAATAATCCTCACTTTACAGCCATTACCATCCCTCTGTTATGCAAACAGATGATAATAATAATAATAATAATAATAATAATAATAATAATAATAATAATAATCCTCACTTTACAGCCATTACCATCCCTCTGTTATGCAAACAGATGATAATAATAATAATAATAATAATAATAATAATAATAATAATAATAATCCTCACTTTACAGCCATTACCATCCCTCTGTTATGCAAACAGATGATAATAATAATAATAATAATAATAATAATAATAATAATAATCCTCACTTTACAGCCATTACCATCCCTCTGTTATGCAAACAGATGATAATAATAATAATAATAATAATAATAATAATCCTCACTTTACAGGCATTACCATCCTTCTGTTATGCAAACAGATGATAATAATAATAATAATAATAATAATAATAATAATAATAATAATAATAATAATCCTCACTTTACAGCATTACCATCCCTCTGTTATGCAAACAGATGATAATAATAATAATAATAATAATAATAATAATAATAATAATAATAATCCTCACTTTACAGGCATTACCATCCTTCTGTTATGCAAACAGATGATAATAATAATAAAATAATAATAATAATAATAATAATAATATAATAATCCTCACTTTACAGCCATTACCATCCCTCTGTTATGCAAACAGATGATGATAATAATAATAATAATAATAATAATAATAATAATCCTCACTTTACAGCCATTACCATCCCTCTGTTATGCAAACAGATGATAATAATAATAATAATAATAATAATAATAATAATAATAATAATCCTCACTTTACAGCCATTACCATCCCTCTGTTATGCAAACAGATGATAATAATAATAATAATAATAATAATAATAATAATAATAATAATAATAATAATCCTCACTTTACAGCCATTACCATCCCTCTGTTATGCAAACAGATGATAATAATAATAATAATAATAATAATAATAATAATAATAATCCTCACTTTACAGCCATTACCATCCCTCTGTTATGCAAACAGATGATAATAATAATAATAATAATAATAATAATAATAATAATAATAATAATCCTCACTTTACAGCCATTACCATCCCTCTGTTATGCAAACAGATGATAATAATAATAATAATAATAATAATAATAATAATAATAATAATAATAATCCTCACTTTACAGCCATTACCATCCCTCTGTTATGCAAACAGATGATAATAATAATAATAATAATAATAATAATAATAATAATAATAATAATCCTCACTTTACAGCCATTACCATCCCTCTGTTATGCAAACAGATGATGATAATAATAATAATAATAATAATAATAATAATAATAATAATAATAATCCTCACTTTACAGCCATTACCATCCCTCTGTTATGCAAACAGATGATAATAATAATAATAATAATAATAATAATAATAATAATAATAATAATAATAATAATAATAATAATAATCCTCACTTTACAGCCATTACCATCCCTCTGTTATGCAAACAGATGATAATAATAATAATAATAATAATAATAATAATAATAATAATAATCCTCACTTTACAGCCATTACCATCCTCTGTTATGCAAACAGATGATAATAATAATAATAATAATAATAATAATAATAATAATAATAATAATAATAATAATAATAATCCTCACTTTACAGCCATTACCATCCCTCTGTTATGCAAACAGATGATAATAATAATAATAATAATAATAATAATAATAATAATAATAATAATCCTCACTTTACAGCCATTACCATCCCTCTGTTATGCAAACAGATGATAATAATAATAATAATAATAATAATAATAATAATCCTCACTTTACAGCCATTACCATCCCTCTGTTATGCAAAAGAATAATAATAATAATAATAATAATCCTCACTTTACAGGCATTACCATCCTTCTGTTATGCAAACAGATGATGATAATAATAATAATAATAATAATAATAATAATAATAATAATAATAATCCTCACTTTACAGCATTACCATCCCTCTGTTATGCAAACAGATGATGATAATAATAATAATAATAATAATAATAATAATAATAATAATAATAATAATAATAATAATAATCCTCACTTTACAGCCATTACCATCCCTCTGTTATGCAAACAGATGATAATAATAATAATAATAATAATAATAATAATAATAATAATAATAATCCTCACTTTACAGCATTACCATCCCTCTGTTATGCAAACAGATGATAATAATAATAATAATAATAATAATAATAATAATAATAATAATAATAATCCTCACTTTACAGCCATTACCATCCCTCTGTTATGCAAACAGATGATGATGATGATAATAATAATAATAATAATAATAATAATAATAATAATAATCCTCACTTTACAGCCATTACCATCCCTCTGTTATGCAAACATGATGATAATAATAATAATAATAATAATAATAATAATAATAATAATAATAATAATAATAATCCTCACTTTACAGCCATTACCATCCCTCTGTTATGCAAACAGATGATAATAATAATAATAATAATAATAATAATAATAATAATAATAATAATCCTCACTTTACAGCCATTACCATCCCTCTGTTATGCAAACAGATGATAATAATAATAATAATAATAATAATAATAATAATAATAATAATAATCCTCACTTTACAGCCATTACCATCCCTCTGTTATGCAAACAGATGATAATAATAATAATAATAATAATAATAATAATAATCCTCACTTTACAGCCATTACCATCCCTCTGTTATGCAAACAGATGATAATAATAATAATAATAATAATAATAATAATAATAATAATAATAATAATAATCCTCACTTTACAGCCATTACCATCCCTCTGTTATGCAAACAGATGATAATAATAATAATAATAATAATAATAATAATAATAATAATAATCCTCACTTTACAGCCATTACCATCCCTCTGTTATGCAAACAGATGATAATAATAATAATAATAATAATAATAATAATAATCCTCACTTTACAGCCATTACCATCCCTCTGTTATGCAAACAGATGATAATAATAATAATAATAATAATAATAATAATAATAATAATAATAATAATAATCCTCACTTTACAGCCATTACCATCCCTCTGTTATGCAAACAGATGATAATAATAATAATAATAATAATAATAATAATAATAATAATAATAATAATAATCCTCACTTTACAGCCATTACCATCCCTCTGTTATGCAAACAGATGATAATAATAATAATAATAATAATAATAATAATAATAATAATAATAATAATAATAATAATCCTCACTTTACAGCCATTACCATCCCTCTGTTATGCAAACAGATGATAATAATAATAATAATAATAATAATAATAATAATAATAATAATAATAATAATCCTCACTTTACAGCCATTACCATCCCTCTGTTATGCAAACAGATGATAATAATAATAATAATAATAATAATAATAATAATAATAATAATAATCCTCACTTTACAGCCATTACCATCCCTCTGTTATGCAAACAGATGATAATAATAATAATAATAATAATAATAATAATAATAATAATAATAATAATAATCCTCACTTTACAGCCATTACCATCCCTTCTGTTATGCAAACAGATGATAATAATAATAATAATAATAATAATAATAATAATAATAATAATAATAATAATCCTCACTTTACAGCCATTACCATCCCTCTGTTATGCAAACAGATGATAATAATAATAATAATAATAATAATAATAATAATAATAATAATAATAATAATCCTCACTTTACAGCCATTACCATCCCTCTGTTATGCAAACAGATGATAATAATAATAATAATAATAATAATAATAATAATAATAATAATAATAATCCTCACTTTACAGCCATTACCATCCCTTCTGTTATGCAAACAGATGATAATAATAATAATAATAATAATAATAATAATAATAATCCTCACTTTACAGCATTACCATCCTTCTGTTATGCAAACAGATAATAATAATAATAATAATAATAATAATAATAATAATAATAATCCTCACTTTACAGGCATTACCATCCCTTCTGTTATGCAAACAGATGATGATAATAATAATAATAATAATAATAATAATAATAATAATAATCCTCACTTTACAGGCATTACCATCCTTCTGTTATGCAAACAGATGATGATAATAATAATAATAATAATAATAATAATAATAATAATAATAATAATCCTCACTTTACAGGCATTACCATCCCTTCTGTTATGCAAACAGATGATAATAATAATAATAATAATAATAATAATAATAATAATAATCCTCACTTTACAGCCATTACCATCCTTCTGTTATGCAAACAGATGATAATAATAATAATAATAATAATAATAATAATAATAATAATAATAATCCTCACTTTACAGCCATTACCATCCCTCTGTTATGCAAACAGATAATAATAATAATAATAATAATAATAATAATAATAATAATCCTCACTTTACAGCCATTACCATCCCTCTGTTATGCAAACAGATGATAATAATAATAATAATAATAATAATAATAATAATAATAATAATCCTCACTTTACAGCCATTACCATCCCTCTGTTATGCAAACAGATGATAATAATAATAATAATAATAATAATAATAATAATAATAATAATAATCCTCACTTTACAGCCATTACCATCCCTCTGTTATGCAAACAGATGATAATAATAATAATAATAATAATAATAATAATAATAATAATCCTCACTTTACAGCCATTACCATCCCTCTGTTATGCAAACAGATGATAATAATAATAATAATAATAATAATAATAATAATCCTCACTTTACAGCCATTACCATCCCTCTGTTATGCAAACATGATGATAATAATAATAATAATAATAATAATAATAATAATCCTCACTTTACAGCCATTACCATCCCTCTGTTATGCAAACAGATGATAATAATAATAATAATAATAATAATAATAATAATAATAATAATAATCCTCACTTTACAGCCATTACCATCCCTCTGTTAGGCAAACAGATGATGATAATAATAATAATAATAATAATAATAATAATAATAATAATAATAATCCTCACTTTACAGCCATTACCATCCCTCTGTTATGCAAACAGATGATAATAATAATAATAATAATAATAATAATAATCCTCACTTTACAGCCATTACCATCCCTCTGTTATGCAAACATATGATAATAATAATAATAATAATAATAATAATAATAATCCTCACTTTACAGCCATTACCATCCCTCTGTTATGCAAACAGATGATAATAATAATAATAATAATAATAATAATAATAATAATAATAATAATCCTCACTTTACAGCCATTACCATCCCTCTGTTATGCAAACAGATGATAATAATAATAATAATAATAATAATAATAATAATAATAATAATAATCCTCACTTTACAGCCATTACCATCCCTCTGTTATGCAAACAGATGATAATAATAATAATAATAATAATAATAATAATAATAATAATAAATAATAATAATAATCCTCACTTTACAGCATTACCATCCCTCTGTTATGCAAACAGATGATAATAATAATAATAATAATAATAATAATAATAATAATAATAATAATAATCCTCACTTTACAGCCATTACCATCCCTCTGTTATGCAAACAATGAGATGATAATAATAATAATAATAATAATAATAATAATAATAATAATAATAATAATAATATAATCCTCACTTTACAGCCATTACCATCCCTCTGTTATGCAAACAGATGATAATAATAATAATAATAATAATAATAATAATAATAATAATAATCCTCACTTTACAGCCATTACCATCCCTCTGTTATGCAAACAGATGATAATAATAATAATAATAATAATAATAATAATAATAATAATAATCCTCACTTTACAGCCATTACCATCCCTCTGTTATGCAAACAGATGATAATAATAATAATAATAATAATAATAATAATAATAATAATAATCCTCACTTTACAGCCATTACCATCCCTCTGTTATGCAAACAGATGATAATAATAATAATAATAATAATAATAATAATAATAATAATCCTCACTTTACAGCCATTACCATCCCTCTGTTATGCAAACAATAATAATAATAATAATAATAATAATAATAATAATAATAATAATAATAATCCTCACTTTACAGCCATTACCATCCCTCTGTTATGCAAACAGATGATAATAATAATAATAATAATAATAATAATAATAATAATAATAATAATAATAATCCTCACTTTACAGCCATTACCATCCCTCTGTTATGCAAACAGATGATAATAATAATAATAATAATAATAATAATAATAATAATAATAATCCTCACTTTACAGCCATTACCATCCCTCTGTTATGCAAACAGATGATGATAATAATAATAATAATAATAATAATAATAATAATAATAATAATAATCCTCACTTTACAGCCATTACCATCCCTCTGTTATGCAAACAGATGATAATAATAATAATAATAATAATAATAATAATAATAATAATAATAATCCTCACTTTACAGCCATTACCATCCCTCTGTTATGCAAACAGATGATAATAATAATAATAATAATAATAATAATAATAATAATAATAATAATCCTCACTTTACAGCCATTACCATCCCTCTGTTATGCAAACAGATGATAATAATAATAATAATAATAATAATAATAATAATAATAATAATAATAATCCTCACTTTACAGCCATTACCATCCCTCTGTTATGCAAACAGATGATAATAATAATAATAATAATAATAATAATAATAATAATAATAATAATCCTCACTTTACAGCCATTACCATCCCTCTGTTAGGCAAACAGATGATAATAATAATAATAATAATAATAATAATAATAATAATAATAATAATAATCCTCACTTTACAGCCATTACCATCCCTCTGTTAGGCAAACAGATAATAATAATAATAATAATAATAATAATAATAATAATAATAATAATAATAATCCTCACTTTACAGCCATTACCATCCCTCTGTTATGCAAACAGATGATAATAATAATAATAATAATAATAATAATAATAATAATAATAATAATAATAATCCTCACTTTACAGCCATTACCATCCCTCTGTTATGCAAACAGATGATAATAATAATAATAATAATAATAATAATAATAATAATAATAATAATAATAATAATCCTCACTTTACAGCCATTACCATCCCTCTGTTAGGCAAACAGATGATAATAATAATAATAATAATAATAATAATAATAATAATAATAATAATAATAATAATAATAATCCTCACTTTACAGCCATTACCATCCCTCTGTTATGCAAACAGATAATAATAATAATAATAATAATAATAATAATAATAATAATAATAATAATAATAATAATCCTCACTTTACAGCCATTACCATCCCTTCTGTTATGCAAACAGATGATAATAATAATAATAATAATAATAATAATAATAATCCTCACTTTACAGCATTACCATCCCTTCTGTTATGCAAACAGATGATAATAATAATAATAATAATAATAATAATAATAATAATAATCCTCACTTTACAGGCATTACCATCCTTCTGTTATGCAAACAGATGATAATAATAATAATAATAATAATAATAATAATAATAATCCTCACTTTACAGCATTACCATCCCTTCTGTTATGCAAACAGATGATAATAATAATAATAATAATAATAATAATAATAATAATAATCCTCACTTTACAGGCATTACCATCCTTCTGTTATGCAAACAGATGATAATAATAATAATAATAATAATAATAATAATAATAATCCTCACTTTACAGGCATTACCATCCTTCTGTTATGCAAACAGATGATAATAATAATAATAATAATAATAATAATAATAATAATCCTCACTTTACAGGCATTACCATCCTTCTGTTATGCAAACAGATGATAATAATAATAATAATAATAATAATAATAATAATCCTCACTTTACAGCCATTACCATCCCTCTGTTATGCAAACAGATGATAATAATAATAATAATAATAATAATAATAATAATAATAATAATCCTCACTTTACAGCCATTACCATCCCTCTGTTATGCAAACATAATGATAATAATAATAATAATAATAATAA
>NC_090757.1:61413924-61416424 GCF_036898095.1 Palaemon carinicauda | reverse complement strand
TAATAATAATCCTCACTTTACAGCCATTACCATCCCTCTGTTATGCAAACATGATGATAATAATAATAATAATAATAATAATAATAATAATAATAATAATAATCCTCACTTTACAGCCATTACCATCCCTCTGTTATGCAAACAGATGATAATAATAATAATAATAATAATAATAATAATAATAATAATAATCCTCACTTTACAGCCATTACCATCCCTCTGTTATGCAAACAGATGATAATAATAATAATAATAATAATAATAATAATAATAATAATAATAATAATAATAATCCTCACTTTACAGCCATTACCATCCCTCTGTTATGCAAACAGATGATGATATATAATAATAATAATAATAATAATAATAATAATAATAATAATAATCCTCACTTTACAGCCATTACCATCCCTCTGTTATGCAAACAGATGATAATAATAATAATAATAATAATAATAATAATAATAATAATAATCCTCACTTTACAGCCATTACCATCCCTCTGTTATGCAAACAGATGATATAATAATAATAATAATAATAATAATAATAATAATAATAATAATAATCCTCACTTTACAGCCATTACCATCCCTCTGTTATGCAAACAGATGATAATAATAATAATAATAATAATAATAATAATAATAATAATAATAATCCTCACTTTACAGCCATTACCATCCCTCTGTTATGCAAACAGATGATAATAATAATAATAATAATAATAATAATAATAATAATAATAATAATCCTCACTTTACAGCCATTACCATCCCTCTGTTATGCAAACAGATGATAATAATAATAATAATAATAATAATAATAATAATAATAATAATCCTCACTTTACAGCCATTACCATCCCTCTGTTATGCAAACAGAGATGATAATAATAATAATAATAATAATAATAAATAATAATAATAATAATAATAATCCTCACTTTACAGCCATTACCATCCCTCTGTTATGCAAAGAGATGATAATAATAATAATAATAATAATAATAATAATAATAATAATAATAATCCTCACTTTACAGCCATTACCATCCCTCTGTTATGCAAACAGATGATAATAATAATAATAATAATAATAATAATAATAATAATAATAATAATCCTCACTTTACAGCCATTACCATCCCTCTGTTATGCAAACAGATGATAATAATAATAATAATAATAATAATAATAATAATAATAATAATAATCCTCACTTTACAGCCATTACCATCCCTTCTGTTATGCAAACAGATGATAATAATAATAATAATAATAATAATAATAATAATAATAATAATAATCCTCACTTTACAGCCATTACCATCCCTCTGTTATGCAAACAGATGATAATAATAATAATAATAATAATAATAATAATAATAATAATAATAATAATCCTCACTTTACAGCCATTACCATCCCTCTGTTATGCAAACAGATGATAATAATAATAATAATAATAATAATAATAATAATAATAATAATAATAATAATAATAATAATCCTCACTTTACAGCCATTACCATCCCTCTGTTATGCAAACAGATGATAATAATAATAATAATAATAATAATAATAATAATAATAATAATCCTCACTTTACAGCCATTACCATCCCTTCTGTTATGCAAACAGATGATAATAATAATAATAATAATAATAATAATAATAATAATAATAATAATCCTCACTTTACAGCATTACCATCCCTCTGTTATGCAAACAGATGATAATAATAATAATAATAATAATAATAATAATAATAATAATAATCCTCACTTTACAGCCATTACCATCCCTCTGTTATGCAAACAGATGATAATAATAATAATAATAATAATAATAATAATAATAATAATAATAATCCTCACTTTACAGCCATTACCATCCCTCTGTTATGCAAACAGATGATAATAATAATAATAATAATAATAATAATAATAATAATAATAATCCTCACTTTACAGCCATTACCATCCCTCTGTTATGCAAACAGATGATAATAATAATAATAATAATAATAATAATAATAATAATAATAATAATCCTCACTTTACAGCATTACCATCCCTCTGTTATGCAAACAGATGATAATAATAATAATAATAATAATAATAATAATAATAATAATAATCCTCACTTTACAGCCATTACCATCCCTCTGTTATGCAAACAGATGATAATAATAATAATAATAATAATAATAATAATAATAATAATAATAATAATCCTCACTTTACAGCCATTACCATCCCTCTGTTATGCAAACAGATGATAATAATAATAATAATAATAATAATAATAATAATAATAATAATAATAATCCTCACTTTACAGCCATTACCATCCCTCTGTTATGCAAACAGATGATAATAATAATAATAATAATAATAATAATAATAATAATAATAATAATCCTCACTTTACAGCCATTACCATCCCTCTGTTATGCAAACAGATGATAATAATAATAATAATAATAATAATAA
>NC_090757.1:61388924-61403924 GCF_036898095.1 Palaemon carinicauda | reverse complement strand
ACTATACAGCCATTACCATCCCTCTGTTATGCAAACAGATAATAATAATAATAATAATAATAATAATAATAATAATAATAATAATAATAATAAAAATCCTCACTTTACAGCCATTACCATCCCTCTTTTATGCAAATAGATGATGATGATAATAATAATAATAATAATAATAATAATAATAATAATAATAATCCTCACTTTACAGCTATTACCATCCCTCTGTTATGCAACCATATGATAATAATAATAATAATAATAATAATAATAATAATAATAATAATCCTCACTTTACAGGCATTACCATCCTTCTGTTATGCAAACAGATGATAATAATAATAATAATAATAATAATAATAATAATAATAATAATAATAATAATAATAATAGTAATCCTCACTTTACAGGCATTACCATCCTTCTGTTATGCAAACAGATGATAATAATAATAATAATAATAATAATAATAATAATCCTCACTTTACAGCCATAACCATCCCTCAGTTATGCAAACAGATGATAATAATAATAATAATAATAATAATAATAATCCTCACTTTACAGCCATTACCATCCTTCTGTTATGCAAACAGATGATAATAATAATAATAATAATAATAATAATAATAATAATAATCCTCACTTTACAGGCATTACCATCCTTCTGTTATGCAAACAGATGATGATGATGATAATAATAATAATAATAATAATAATAATAATAATAATAATAGTAATCCTCACTTTACAGCCATTACCATCCCTCTGTTAGGCAAACAGATGATAATAATAATAATAATAATAATAATAATAATAATAATCCTCACTTTACAGCCATTACCATCCCTCTCTTAGGCAAACAGATAATAATAATAATAATAATAATAATAATAATAATAATAATAATAATAATAATCCTCACTTTACAGCCATTACCATCCCTCTGTTATGCAAACAGATAAAAATAATAATAATAATAATAATAATAATAATAATAATAATAATAATAATAATAATAATAGTAATCCTCACTTTACAGGCATTACCATCCTTCTGTTATGCAAACAGATGATGATGATGATAATAATATTAATAATAATAATAATAATAATAATAATAGTAATCCTCACTTTACAGCCATTACAATCCCTCTGTTAGGCAAACAGATAATAATAATAATAATAATAATAATAATAATAATCCTCACTTTACAGCCATTACCACCCCTCTGTTATGCAAACAGATGATAATAATAATAATAATAATAATAATAATAATAATAATAATCCTCACTTTACAGCCATTAACATCCCTCTGTTATGCAAACAGATGATGATGATGATAATAATAATAATAATAATAATAGTAATCCTCACTTTACAGCCATTACCATCCCTCTGTTAGGCAAACAGATGATGATGATAATAATAATAATAATAATAATAATAATCCTCACTTTACAGCCATTACCATCCCTCTGTTATGCAGCTATATGATAATAATAATAATAATAATAATAATAATAATAATAATAATAATAATAATAATAATCCTCACTTTACAGCCATTACCATCCCTCTGTTATGCAAACAGATGATAATAATAATAATAATAATAATAATAATAATAATCCTCACTTTACAGCCATTACCATCCCTCTGTTATGCAAACAGATGATAATAATAATAATAATAATAATAATAATAATAATAATAATTATAATAATAATAATAATCCTCACTTTACAGCCATTACCATCCCTCTGTTATGCAAACAGATGATAATAATAATAATAATAATAATAATAATAATAATAATAATAATAATAATAATCCTCACTTTACAGGCATTACCATCCTTCTGTTATGCAAACAGATGATAATAATAATAATAATAATAATAATAATAATAATAATAATCCTCACTTTACAGGCATTACCATCCTTCTGTTATGCAAACAGATAATAATAATAATAATAATAATAATAATCCTCACTTTACAGGCATTACCATCCTTCTGTTATGCAAATAGATGATAATAATAATAATAATAATAATAATAATAATAATAATAATAATAATAATCCTCACTTTACAGGCATTACCATCCCTCTGTTATGCAAACAGATGATAATAATAATAATAATAATAATAATAATAATAATAATAATAATAATAATAATCCTCACTTTACAGCCATTACCATCCATCTGTTATGCAAACAGATGATGATAATAATAATAATAATAATAATAATAATAATAATAATAATAATAATAATAATAATCCTCACTTTACAGCCATTACCATCTTTCTGTTAGGCAAACAGATGATGATAATAATAATAATAATAATAATAATAATAATAATAATAATAATAATAATAGTAATCCTCACTTTACAGCCATTACCATCCCTCTGTTATGCAAACAGATGATAATAATAATAATAATAATAATAATAATAATAATAATAATCCTCACTTTACAGCCATTACCATCCTTCTGTTATGCAAACAGATAATAATAATAATAATAATAATAATAATAATAATAATAATAATAATAATAATAATAATAATAATAATCCTCACTTTACAGCCATTACCATCCCTCTGTTATGCAAACAGATGATAATAATAATAATAATAATAATAATAATAATAATAATAATCCTCACTTTACAGCCATTACCATCCCTCTGTTATGCAAACAGATGATAATAATAATAATAATAATAATAATAATAACAATAATAATAATCCTCACTTTACAGCTATTACTATCCTTCTGTTATGCAAACAGATGATAATAATAATAATAATAATAATAATAATAATAATAATAATAATAATCCTCACTTTACAGCCATTACCATCCCTCTGTTATGCAAACAGATGATAATAATAATAATAATAATAATAATAATAATAATAATAAAAATAATAATAATAATAAAAATAATAATAACAAAAATACTAACAATAACAATATAATAATGATGATGATGATGATAAAAATAATAATAATAATAATAATAATAATAATAATAATAATAATAATCTTCACTTTACAGCCATTACAATCCCTCTGTTATGCAAACATGATAATAATAATAATAATAATAATAATAATAATAATAATAAAAATAATAATAATAATAATCCTCACTTTAAAGCCATTACAATCCCTCTGTTATGCAAACAGATGATAATAATAATAATAATAATAATAATAATCCTCACTTTATAGCCATTACCATCCTTCTGTTATGCAAACAGATGAAGTTTCCTTCCTCCCCAACGTCTCCTATCCGTCTCAATTTTATTATGAAATATATCTTTTACCGATTGAGCATCAGATGTCCTTTTTTTTTTTTTTTTTTTTTTTTAATAAAGAAAATATCAAGAAAAATCAATTAATTGTTTTATAATGTCGCGCATTCTCCGTTAAGCATCCTCACGGAAGCTACTATTTTCCCCTTCGCAAAATGCATAATATATGATGTAAACGAAATGTAATCTTATCAAAAGCGCATAAGCGAAAATAAAAAACCTCTGGAATATCACCCATTTTCCTAGAGAAAGTATATCCTGACATGGCAGCCATCCACATTACCACAGATTTTCGCCATTAGACTTAATGTCCATCGTTAAAAGGAAATGCACTAAAAGGAAATGATGTTGAAAACATTAATGAGATGAATTTCCTTTAGTGCGTTAACTGCCCTGTCGAACGAATGGCAAGAGGCAGGGACTTGGAGAGAGGCTAATTTTGCACCATTTAATGTTACATACAAGTAATTGAACTTCTCAAAATGTAACATACACCTCTGAAGCCATTCATGGAAAACGTAAAACCTGTAATTAATTTAGATTATATTTGAAAAACCACTTCAAAGTAGTAACTATTATCAATAGCAAGATATTCTAAGGAGGACAACTTCTCAGAAAAGGTAAACACAACAGATCTTTTTTTTTAACATTTACAAAAGTGTCTTTGGGCTGTGTTCTTCCTTTCTAGCTTTACACAACACACACAAACACACACACACACACACACACATATATATATATATATATATATATATATATATATATATATATATATATATATATGTATATATACATACATACATATATATATATATATATATATATATATATATATATATATATATATATATATACATATATTGGAATCCACACAAGAGATAAGTGTAAAAGTTCCTAAACAGGATTAAGGGAAACTATAAGAAAACACACACAAAAAAAAAAAAAAAACCTAATAACGAAAGATTGAAAATTAGGGTAAACTCAAGGAGAGATGAAATACAATGTAGCAGAACTATCCAAAACAATAAACAAACTAAAGGCCAAGATATTCGCAAACACAATCAGATCAAAATTAAGGAAACACTTAAGAAAGGAAGAAGCATCAAATTGATGAAAAGATGACTTGGAACAGGGCGGCCACAGATGTTTGCTTTAATGGGTGAAAATGGAAATATTATCCACAATAGAAATGGAGTGTTAAAAATTGCAGAGGATTTCTATACAATGCCATACAATAGTGATATAAGAAATAACTTCACCAATAGAAATAATGAAGTAAAGAAAACATTAAAAGCGGCAGGAGATGGCCTAACAATTTGATTTAATAACAGATGTAGGAGATTTCATAGCAGTAAAACTAGTTGAACTCTACATCAAATGTCTGCAAGAATGCTCTATATCTACAGCTTGGAAAACTTTTTCATTCTACTAATTCACAAAGAAAGGTTGACACAAAAGAGCTGAAAAATTACCGCCCAATAAGTTTACTCTCCGCAATATATATAAAATATTTAAAAAAATTATATTACGCTGAATATAAATACAGATAGTCTTTAATCAAGCAAGAAAGCAGGCAGGCTTTAGAAGCCGGTTTTATAGCGAAAGCCCTTTAAAAACAAGGAATAGAAAAATCTTCTGTTAGACCACTTCAAGATATCTGTACATGAAGTACAACAATCCTAAAACTACATAAAGATAGAGAGAAAATTCCGATTGAGAAAGGAGTTAGAAAGGCAGACACTCATCTCTTCTAAATTATTCACAGAATGCTTAGAAGATGCTTTTAATTATTTACATTTGGAAAATGTAGGAATTAATATTAATGGGGAATAACTTAACAACTTAAGAATTGCAAATGACATAATTGTGTTTAAAAATCATATAAGGAATTACAAAAGATGATAGATTTGAATAGAGAAAGCAGAAATTTAGGACTGAAAATGAATATGAGTAAAACTAAGATAATGTTCAATGAAAATGTAGAGACAACAAATCAGTTATGGTCGAGCCTTTGGAGATTGTTAATTAATATATGTACTTAGGACAGACAGTAAGTGTTTCCCCAGGACACAAGACAGAAATTAAAAGAAGTATAAGAATTAATGGATAGCATTTGGCAAAAAAAATGAGAATATGAAAATCAAAAAGCCACTTTCTCTAAAAAGAAAAGTATTTAATGCGATGACCAGCTCAAAGTGCTACGGATAGAATACTGGTGGGAATAACACTAACAGTGAGAGAAAGACCGACATGGATACAGAGCAAACTAAAGTAAAGGATATTCTAACAACATGTAAGAAAAAGAAATGGACATGGGCAGGACATATAATAAGAATAACGGAATGTCTCCCTAGAGATTGTAAAAGAAGCAGGGGAAGAAAGAGAAGACGATGGATTGACGAACAAAGAAAGTTTGCAGGTGTGGGCTGCCACAGAAAGACCATACACAGACACAAGTGGAAGGACATGATTGAGGCCTTTGTTCTGCAGTGGACTAGTTACGGCTGATGATAATATATATATATATATATATATATATATATATATATATACACTTATATATGTAAATATATATATATACATATATATATATATATATATATATATATATATATAAATATATACATATACATATATATATATATATATATATATATATATATATATATATATATATATCAAGAGAGAGAGAGAGAGAGAGAGAGAGAGAGAGAGAGAGAGAGAGAGAGAGAGAGAGAGAGAGAGAGAGAACTCAACTCTTTCATTAAAGTGTAATGAAAATAATCGAGATGTGTCACAGCAGAAATCCAAAAGACCGCAAGCGCTTAATCATTAGTCCTGATGACGATGATAACCTAGTGTACGCGACCCGGCAAAAAGTAACGGCTAAATATTGAGATAGATATGCACACACAGATTCAACCCTTCTCAACCCCTCCCCCTTTCTTAACAACACGCCAGTTGCGGTTTCCGAAAGTGCCTCTCAGGATACTTCCCTCTAAACCTGGGTATGACTACCCCTTATCGCCCTAAGGAACTGGGAGAGACCGAGTAGTTATAGATCTGGAAATGCCATTAAGCGTGACCGGAGAAAAATATATATACAGACATATATATATATATATATATATATATATATATATATATATATATATATATATATATATAGAGCCAGACACTTGCTCTTTATAATATAGGGGGGAGTGAAAAGCTAGTGATATATATATATATATATATATATATATATATATATATATATATATATATATATATATATATATATATAAAGATTAAAATTCTTACAGTATAATTGAAACCTAAAAGGAAAATTACTAATAAAGTTAAACTGGAAAAATACGGGAAATACGAAATATATAAAGCATTTGAAAAACTGAAAGAATATACAAAATGGTAAATAATTCTTATTCTACACGCGAATAAACCCAATGTAAAACCGGCTTACTCACAGATGCTATCTATAAACTAGCAGTTATTCATAAAGGTCAAATAAAACCATCCGGGAATTTCCGGATGAAAAGCTTTTTTTTTTTCATACATGAACACCGTGTGTTGACCAAATCTTTAGTATACACCGTTCCACATTCCTTCATTACTTACTATGTGACTCACTTCCTCTGTCATCGTATCATACCCACTCCCCAAAATCATACTAATCAATTGCTTCCTTTATTTCACGATCAATACTAACACTATTACGTTCATCTTCATGATTTCAATTTACCCTCATATATTCATTACTATTATACTCTCAACTTTTTTCCTGCAAACACTTTGGAACTCTTAATCGGCTTCTGCAGTTTCTCTTTACAATCAACAATCAGTAAAGTATCATTGCAAACATGAACCCCTTCACGATCTAATCAAATCAGCCGATTCATTCTTCTCGGTCAACATTCTTGCTGATGGTAATTTCCTCAAATGAGATAATGGTACCCACAACCGTGATGGCAGAAGATGAATGGCACTAACCAGCATAATTATTCAGCTTGACTCTTACAGAGCTGCCCCGATTAAATTCGGGAAGTAGAAATATTTCTTATACTAGTTCTAAAATCTAAATAAAATAAAATACATCGGAAATATAAAAACAATACACAAATTATGAGGTAAAAATCTGTGATAAACAGATATTTAAATCATATCGAACTCACTCTACTATGGAATCGACACAAACGAAGGAAAATTCATTTTTGATAAGTGCACCTATTCATACCATGATTCAAATTTATGCTTAAACCCATACAAAATAAAACTATGTCTGAATTGATAAAAAAGCAAAGAAACAATACTTATTTGGAAGGATGTCAAGTGCGTAAATTAAGAGTCTGTAGTCAATTCTTTTTAGTGAAGCTAATTTACACCGACTCTCAGGGGTGCCCTTTTAGGTCGGAAATTTTTCCTGCTCGCTGCTTGGTTGGGAGAGATAATTCTAACCAATAAGATAATAGGAAAGGGCTAAAAGGGCACCGCTGCGAGTTAGTGCAAATGCGCCTCATTAAAAAAAATTGAGTATAGTTCTTATCAATTCGGTCACAGGTTCGAATTCTGGTAGATGAATTCCCCTTTGGAGAGTTATTCCCAAGTGAGAGTAAATTATATACTAAAAGTGGTTAGTGACCCAATTTCTGAAAGACACATATACAACATCAACAAAAAATGCAGATCAAAGGCCTCAGACATGTCCCTATTCCTGTCTGGGCTTTGGCCAGTTATCATCACCACGTTGGCCAACTGTGGACTGGTGATAGTGTGAGACTTGCATTCTTGCTCACGGTATACCAACCTAGTATGGGTGGCCTTGACTAGTACAGCTTCATTTATCATTGACGATACACAAACACTTTAAAAATTTTATGGTATTCCCATATATATATATATATATATATATATATATATATATATATATATATATATGCATTAATGTATATGATATATATTTCTGGTTTGATATTATAGACATTATAATGGCCACTTCGGTGAACACTCCTAATCTCTCTCTCTCTCTCTCTCTCTCTCTCTCTCTCTCTCTCTCTCTCTCTCTCTCTCTCTCTCTCTCTCCATTGAATTGATAAAATGGACTGAAGCTTTCTTAAAATCAGAGAAGCTGCTCACTGTCAGAAAAATCCCTCCTTAGGAGATTAGAGCTGAAGACAAATCGTGATAAAAAATGCTTCTGCCTAAATGAATTTCTTAGCGGCATCACAGGCTTATGGCTGAAAGCTTTTCCATACTAATGAAATTACTTGGAACATGTCCAGAGGCAATTTTTCACTATGCACCAGCATGCAACAGTGCCCAACTATAAACTTACATACCTGAAAATATATGCATACATACATAAGTGCTGATTAACAAGTAGTTACCAGTATATATATATATATATATATATATATATATATATATATATATATATGTATATATATATATATATATATATATATGTATATATATATATAGATACATACATACATATATATACATACATATATATATATATATATATATATATATATATATATATATATATATATATATATATATATATATATATATATATATACGCTTCCCGAGTGGGGACGCTCAAACCCTTTCACCACGAAAAGGGTTTGAATACCGCCATGATCAGCAAAGCTGTATTTGTCAGTGGCACCCATACTAGGTTGGTTAGCTGTGAGCACGCAGACGAATATCTCCCACCAGCACCAATCCGCACTGGCTAGCGTGATGATGAAAACTAGCCAAACTCCAGACATTTTCCCTAACAAGAGGCGTTCAAAAGAACAATGCAAGTACTGTACATGCATTCTTCAACAGCAGAACAGTGGATGAATCCCTTGAATCGTAGAAAATCCACAATATTAGTGGTTTTTTCTACCTATTGAATCCCCTCCACGCAATACGCCTTTCAACTCTATTTTATCAAGCCCCTTCTTTTCTAAAGCTTCTATCACCCCATCTATCCATCCATTTCATTGTATTTCTCTTTTTTATATCTTATTACTTCTGAACTAGTGTACCCAAGCCGTCATAAACGACGGCTAAATATTTAGATAGATATGTACACACACAGATTCAACCCTTTCCATCCCTCAACCCTTCTTAACTACAACTCCTCTAACCAGTGTATGACTATTCCCTCTACCCCTACCCAAGGATCGGAGCTAATGTGGATGAATCATGATTACTGAAAATAAGGCAAGGGAGGTGAAGAGACCGAGTAGTCATACGTCTGACAATGCCGCTGAGCGTGACAGGGAATATATATATATATATATATATATATATATATATATATATATATACACACACACACATATATATATATATATATATATATATATATATACATATAAATATCTATCTATTTATCGATCTATCTATCTATCTATCTATCTATACATACATACATATATATATATATATATATATATATATATACATATATATATACATATAGTCCAACAAGTTTCTCTTTATAATATAGGGAAGATTGTGCACTCTATTTTTAATAACCTATTGTAGTCCATTCTTTCCTCAGGACGGAACTACTCAAAATACTCGAAATATTCTCATCCGAAGTTTCATTTAAAAATATTCTCATCCGAAGTTTCTTTTAAGTTTACATTTTTTACCATTTCCACGTATCCCTACAATTCTCCCCTATCTCTGTATCTTGAATCATATTTACCCTACAAACCGTTCATCTCAATTACTATAATCTCTTTTTTATTAACATAAATTTTACATTTACAGAGTGGAGCATTGACCTAATACTTACTTCATAGTTCCCCAGTTTGGGTTTTATTAAAAAACTGAAATCTCTTACCAATCTTTTGTACGCATCTTGCTGCCTTTCTTTTTTTGCTTTTATCCTACGACTCTTCTCCTCACTTACTCTACCATAATTCATAATATTCATTCCTTTAGTTTCTTAGTTTCTATTTACTCTTATTATAATATTTTTGCTCACTCTTTGTCTTTTAGCAATACTTTTACAGTTCTTTCACCATCTTCTGTACTTTCTCTAGTGTGCCGAAAAAGCACGATATTGTCTGCAAACAATAACCGTTCCATACACATCCCTTTCAAATATCCATTAATCCTTTTTTTCGGCGTCAATGACCTTGAATGTCAGGATGCCAGAAAACCTCAAACCAATCAATCAATCCCTTTACACTTACATAGAAAGTTCTTTCTCTTACCTCTTGAATCATTCCATCAATGGGATGTTGAGAAGCCACTGAATCCTGAAAGTCAGTCTCTGTCATGCCTTGACACTCCAACACTTTCTCCACTTTTGTCAGTCTCTGTCATGCCTTGATACTCCAACACTTTCTCCACTTTTGTCAGTCTCTGTCATGCCTTGATACTCCAACACTTTCTCCACTTTTGTCAGTCTCTGTCATGCCTTGACACTCCAACACTTTCTCCACTTTTGTCAGTCTCTGTCATGCCTTGACACTCCAACACTTTCTCCACTTTTGTCAGTCTCTGTCATGCCTGGATACTCAAACACTTTCTCCACTTTTGTCAGTCTCTGTCATGCCTGGATACTCAAACAATTTCTCCACTTTTGTCAGTCTCTGTCATGCCTTGATACTCCAACACTTTCTCCACTTTTGTAAGTCTCTGTCATGCCTTGATACTCCAACACTTTCTCCACTTTTGTAAGTCTCTGTCATGCCTTGACACTCCAACACTTTCTCCACTTTTGTCAGTCTCTGTCATGCCTGGATACTCAAACACTTTCTCCACTTTTGTCAGTCTCTGTCATGCCTTGATACTCCAACACTTTCTCCACTTTTGTCAGCCTCTGTCATGCCTTGATACTCAAACACTTTCTCCACTTTTGTCAGCCTCTGTCATGCCTTGATACTCAAACACTTTCTCCACTTTTGTCAGTCTCTGTCATGCCTTGATACTCAAACACTTTCTCCACTTTTGTCAGTCTCTGTCATGCCTTGATACTCCAACACTTTCTCCACTTTTGTCAGTCTCTGTCATGCCTTGATACTCCAACACTTTCTCCACTTTTGTCAGCCTCTGTCATGCCTTGATACTCCAACACTTTCTCCACTTTTGTCAGCCTCTGTCATGCCTTGATACTCAAACACTTTCTCCACTTTTGTCAGTCTCTGTCATGCCTTGATACTCAAACACTTTCTCCACTTTTGTCAGTCTCTGTCATGCCTTGATACTCCAACACTTTCTCCACTTTTGTCAGTCTCTGTCATGCCTTGATACTCCAACACTTTCTCCACTTTTGTCAGTCTCTGTCATGCCTTGATACTCCAACACTTTCTCCACTTTTGTCAGCCTCTGTCATGCCTTGATACTCAAACACTTTCTCCACTTTTGTCAGTCTCTGTCATGCCTTGATACTCAAACACTTTCTCCACTTTTGTCAGTCTCTGTCATGCCTTGATACTCCAACACTTTCTCCACTTTTGTCAGTCTCTGTCATGCCTTGATACTCCAACACTTTCTCCACTTTTGTCAGTCTCTGTCATGCCTTGATACTCCAACACTTTCTCCACTTTTGTAAGTCTCTGTCATGCCTTGATACTCAAACACTTTCTCCACTTTTGTCAGCCTCTGTCATGCCTTGATACTCCAACACTTTCTCCACTTTTGTCAGCCTCTGTCATGCCTTGATACTCAAACACTTTCTCCACTTTTGTCAGCCTCTGTCATGCCTTGATACTCCAACACTTTCTCCACTTTTGTCAGTCTCTGTCATGCCTTGATACTCAAACACTTTCTCCACTTTTGTCAGCCTCTGTCATGCCTTGATACTCCAACACTTTCTCCACTTTTGTCAGCCTCTGTCATGCCTTGATACTCCAACACTTTCTCCACTTTTGTCAGCCTCTGTCATGCCTTGATACTCAAACACTTTCTCCACTTTTGTCAGTCTCTGTCATGCCTTGATACTCAAACACTTTCTCCACTTTTGTCAGTCTCTGTCATGCCTTGATACTCAAACACTTTCTCCACTTTTGTCAGTCTCTGTCATGCCTTGATACTCCAACACTTTCTCCACTTTTGTCAGTCTCTGTCATGCCTTGATACTCCAACACTTTCTCCACTTTTGTCAGCCTCTGTCATGCCTTGACACTCCAACACTTTCTCCACTTTTGTCAGTCTCTGTCATGCCTGGACACTCAAACACTTTCTCCACTTTTGTCAGTCTCTGTCATGCCTGGATACTCGAACACTTTCTCCACTTTTGTCAGTCTCTGTCATGCCTTGATACTCCAACACTTTCTCCACTTTTGTCAGTCTCTGTCATGCCTTGACACTCCAACACTTTCTCCACTTTTGTCAGTCTCTGTCATGCCTTGACACTCCAACACTTTCTCCACTTTTGTCAGTCTCTGTCATGCCTTAACACTCCAACACTTTCTCCACTTTTGTCAGTCTCTGTCATGCCTTGACACTCCAACACTTTCTCCACTTTTGTCAGTCTCTGTCATGCCTTGACACTCCAACACTTTCTCCACTTTTGTCAGTCTCTGTCATGCCTGGATACTCCAACACTTTCTCCACTTTTGTCAGTCTCTGTCATGCCTGGATACTCCAACACTTTCTCCACTTTTGTCAGTCTCTGTCATGCCTGGATACTCCAACACTTTCTCCACTTTTGTCAGTCTCTGTCATGCCTTGATACTCAAACACTTTCTCCACTTTTGTCAGTCTCTGTCATGCCTTGATACTCAAAAACTTTCTCCACTTTTGTCAGCCTCTGTCATGCCTTGATACTCCAACACTTTCTCCACTTTTGTCAGTCTCTGTCATGCCTTGATACTCAAACACTTTCTCCACTTTTGTCAGTCTCTGTCATGCCTTGATAATCCAACACTTTCTCCACTTTTGTCAGTCTCTGTCATGCCTTGATACTCAAACACTTTCTCCACTTTTGTCAGCCTCTGTCATGCCTTGATACTCAAACACTTTCTCCACTTTTGTCAGCCTCTGTCATGCCTTGATACTCAAACACTTTCTCCACTTTTGTCAGTCTCTGTCATGCCTTGATACTCCAACACTTTCTCCACTTTTGTCAGCCTCTGTCATGCCTTGATACTCAAACACTTTCTCCACTTTTGTCAGTCTCTGTCATGCCTTGACACTCCAACACTTTCTCCACTTTTGTCTGTCTCTGTCATGCCTTGATACTCCAACACTTTCTCCACTTTTGTCAGTCTCTGTCATGCCTTGACACTCCAACACTTTCTCCACTTTTGTCAGTCTCTGTCATGCCTGGATACTCAAACACTTTCTCCACTTTTGTCAGTCTCTGTCATGCCTGGATACTCAAACACTTTCTCCACTTTTGTCAGTCTCTGTCATGCCTTGATACTCAAACACTTTCTCCACTTTTGTCAGTCTCTGTCATGCCTTGATACTCCAACACTTTCTCCACTTTTGTGAGTCTCTGTCATGCCTTGATACTCAAACACTTTCTCCACTTTTGTCAGTCTCTGTCATGCCTTGATACTCCAACACTTTCTCCACTTTTGTCAGTCTCTGTCATGCCTTGATACTCAAACACTTTCTCCACTTTTGTCAGTCTCTGTCATGCCTTGATAATCCAACACTTTCTCCACTTTTGTCAGTCTCTGTCATGCCTTGATACTCAAACACTTTCTCCACTTTTGTCAGCCTCTGTCATGCCTTGATACTCAAACACTTTCTCCACTTTTGTCAGTCTCTGTCATGCCTTGATACTCCAACACTTTCTCCACTTTTGTCAGTCTCTGTCATGCCTTGATACTCCAACACTTTCTCCACTTTTGTCAGTCTCTGTCATGCCTTGATACTCAAACACTTTCTCAACTTTTGTCAGTCTCTGTCATGCCTTGATACTCCAACACTTTCTCCACTTTTGTAAGTCTCTGTCATGCCTTGATACTCCAACACTTTCTCCACTTTTGTGAGTCTCTGTCATGCCTTGATACTCCAACACTTTCTCCACTTTTGTGAGTCTCTGTCATGCCTTGATACTCCAACACTTTCTCCACTTTTGTGAGTCTCTGTCATGCCTTGATACTCAAACACTTTCTCCACTTTTGTCAGTCTCTGTCATGCCTTGATACTCAAACACTTTCTCCACTTTTATCATAAAAAGCTTCAATTCCACTTACCTGCCTTCATGCTTCAGCACAAACATTACTTCCATCATAAAATATCCTAATTGCTCTCAGCAGCCAATAATCTATACAAAGCTTTTTCACTACATTCTAAATTGCCTTTCAATCAAATCAATCACAATATTTATAGGTCTGCCTATGCCACGTACAACTCTTTCCCTTTAATTTCAATTTCTCAAAAATGGTTTCATAACAAACTCTTCATCTGCTGTCACCTGCCTTACTTTTACATTCCCAATATACATATTTCATTTTATACTAAGCAGGGTTGAAAAAATCATGATTCTTTCTAATAAAGGGAAAAAAAGAGATTTGATTAAAATCATATTTTTTTTTTATTCAAATCAGTTTTCTTGATTTGAATTATTTTTTCTTTTCAATAGTACCTATTTGGTGCTGCTGATTATTTGTTTCATTCTCATGAGGGCATTTTCTGGTATTGAACTTGTTCTGTTTAATGAAACCATAGTTAAATTTACATTACTGAAGATGAACATT
>NC_090757.1:61368924-61383924 GCF_036898095.1 Palaemon carinicauda | reverse complement strand
AGAAGGACACTCCAAAATCAAACCATTGTTCTTTAGTATTGGGTAGTAACATAGCCTCTGTACCATGGTCTTCCACTGTCTTGGGTTAGAGTTCTCTTGCTTGAGGGTACACTCTGGCACACTATTCTATCTTATTTCTCTTCCACTTATTTTGTTAAAGTTTTTATAGTTTATATAGGAAACATTTATTTCAATGTTGTTACTGTTAAAATATTTTATATTTCTTTGTTTCGTTTCCTCACTGAGCTATTTTCCCTGCTGGGGCCCCTGGGCTTATAGAATCCTGTTTTTCCAACTAGGGTTGTAGCTTAACAATTAATAATAATGGTTTGATTTTGGAATGTCCTTCTCTTAGAAGAGCTACTTACCACAGCTAAAGAGTCTCTCCTACCCTTACCAAGAGGAAAGTAGCCACTGAACAATTACAGTGCAGTAGTTAACCCCTTGGGTGAAGAAGAATTTTTTGGTAACCTTAGTGTTGTCTAGTGTATGAGGATAGAGGAGAATCTGTAAAGAATAGGCCAGACTATTCAGTGTATGTGTAGCCAAAGGGAAAGAACCGTAACCAGAGAGAAGGATCCACTGTAGTACTGTCTGACCAGTCAAAGGACCCCATAACTCTCTAGCGGTAGTATCTCAATGGGCGGCTGATGCCCTGGCCCACCTACTACCATGGTATAGAAACATTTGAAGTAAATAGGTTATATTGAATTAAGAAAATAATCAACAACGGATAAGTTGAGTGGTGTACTTGCATCAAAAGAGAGAACCTAAAGTCTGTAGTTTTTTAACACTAAAAATACCCTCTATTGTTCTAAGAATATTTGCCATAAATCACGATACAGTTCGTGTAAGCGTCTGTCGAATGAAACTACTGAATGTAATAGTTTTGTGTAATATTGTTTTTTGAAGTTTTAATAGTTTATATATGAAAATTTATTTTAATATTACTGTTCTTAAAATATTTTATTTTAATTGTTAATTACTTTCCTTGTAGTTTATTTATTTCCTTATTTCTTTTCGTCACAGGGCTATTTATCCTTGTTGGAGCCCTTGGGCTTATAGCATTTTTCTTTTCCAACTAGGAATGTAGCTTGGCAAGTAATAATAATAATAATAATAATAATAATAATAATAATAATAATAATAATAGAAAACCTCTTTCTTTCGTATAGCCTAGTCAACAAAATCCCTGCAAGATTTCATTTTGAAAATTTGTAAATTTACGAAGGAATATTGAATTCAACTAAGGATCTGTTACAGCAATTTCATTCACATGACGTCAAAAGACGAGAATGATATGGATAGTACTGTAAACAAGTATGTCTACATGATCACAGAAAATGGAAGCACACAACCAAGGTTATTTGTTGATAGTACCAGAATACGTTTATGTTTTTGGCATCAGTCTGGGGCAATGTGGCATTCCCTTTTTAAGCCTTAAATCCTGACGTGGATTCCAAATATAATCATAGAGCTAAGTTATACGGGTCTACTGTTACTTCACGTAACGTTCATCACTTTCTTTAGTCAGGACTGACCATTTTTTTGGATAAGATTGTTAGGTCAATTCCCTTTTTTCCCCAACCGTTATCCCTACATTAAGGGGTTGTTTGCCCGATGCATCGTCTTCAATATCTTCTATCAAAGGCATCCACTTACACCAAACCTCTTCTCTCCATATCATCCTTCACCTTATCTCGCCATCTAATTCTTTGTCTTCCTTTCGATCTTCCCCTCCTAACAGGTTTCTCCAAAACCTTTTTCACTCACTCCCAACCATCTATCCTCAACACGTACCCACACCATCTCATTCGTAACACTCTTATCCCCTCTGTAATCTTTACTTCACCTGCCATTATTTTTAGTTCACCATTTCCCAATCTTTCAAGCAGTTATATTCCCATAATCCACTCAGCTTATGTGTGTTCTCCTAAGCTTTGCTCCTCTTTTCGTCTTAGAGCCCATGTTACCGGTCCATACATTAACTCTGGTCTTATTACTGTGCTGTAGATCTTAAGTTATAGCTTGATTGGCATTTTATTATCACATTACACTCGCGCTACCTCCCTTCACTTCCTCAAGGCTGCTTTTATCCTATTCTCAACTTCAGCTTCACATCCTCCCCCATGAGTTATTGTAGATCCCAAATATCTAAATTGTTCCACTTGTTATATAACTAAGCCTCTACTTTCAAGTATTCACAAAATTAACTGAATATAGCAACTCCAACAACTCTTCATTTCTGATATCTTCACTTAACGCATCCATGACCAGCACTTATAAAAAAACAGGGTTAATGCTGACCCATGGTGTAATCCAACAATAACTTCAAAGTTCTCTGTTTCCCCAACAGCTGTTATTACTTTTGGTCTTGTTCTTTTGTACAACATCTCTACCATTATAACCAACTTCTCTGGGACTTTCATCTTCCTTGAGCACCAAAACACCACTTCTCTTTGTATTCTATCATAACCTTTCTCAAGTTCTACAAGTGCACAGAAGAGTATCTGGTTTCCCTAGACCCTCTTTTCATGTAGCTGCCTTACTACAAAGATGGCGTTCACAGTATCTCTCCCCTTCCTGAATCCATACTGCTGTTTCCCAATAGTTACAATGCTCTGTTACCTTTCTGATATAGATACCATTAGACAGACTCTCCTCTTAGTCATTAGGGATTATTTCCTCTTCCAATATTGTTCTTAATAAATCCATCATCCATTCTTGCCCCTCTGTAGCTAGTATCTTGACCATTTCAATTTGAAATTCTGATGGGCCTGGTGCTTTACCCTTTTTTATTTGGCTCAATTCCACTTTCACTTCTGTATTTTGTATCTTCACCACTGGTCCCTTCTCCATCTGTGCTTCTCCTAGTTCCTCTCTCTGATATTCGGTATGCAATAGTTGTTCAAAGTACTTTCTATTTCCATTCAATGTCTTCATCCCTATGCAATATATTCCCATCTCTATCGTTGATGACTCACAGTTGCCCCAAACCCTACCTCTACCAATTCCTCAAATTTGAAATCTTATAGATACCATTGCCTCCTTCCCTGGATCCTAGCCTTTCATTCAATTGCTCTCTACCTCTTTCAATAACTATACATACATTCCTCCTCTTATATTTTTTCTCTTTTCTGTATCATTCCTCTGCACCCTGTGCATGCATTACTTTTCAGTCCTTAAATGCTTTTGATTTTCTTTTAACTGACCCTTGCACCTCTCTGTACCACCAACACTTTCCTCCTTTCGACACACCATATCCGCCGGTTCTCCCCTCTAGTTCCTCCGTTTCCCCAACACATATTTCTTTCATATCCGGCCAGATATTTTCCACTATTATCTTGTCCAATCTCCAAGTTAAACTTTTCCAGCCGAATCTCTCTTTAAATCCTCCTAAATTGCTCATCCTTCTCTCCTTTAAGGTCATAAACCATAATTCTAGATCTCCTCCTTCTTCTCTTGGGTTTTCTTCCTCTCATTTTAAATTTCACCACTTCCAGTCTGCGTCGTTTAATACATGATTCCCCTAATATCACTTTAAAGTTCATCACATTGTATTTGCAACTCCGTCAGCTTTGAAGAAATCTATTTGGTTTTTCCCTTTCATAAGTTATCACCAGCTTATCCAACTTTTGCATATTATTATTTTCACTAGTTAAGCTACAATTCTAGTTAGAAAAGCAGAATGTCATCAGCCCAAGGACTTCAACGTGGAAAAATAACCTAGTGAGGAAAGGAAATAAGGAAATATGTAAACTATATGAGAAGTAACTTTAAAACACGATTAATTAGAGATTTCTGACCTCCTCCAAACGTTAATGGAGGCGTCCATGGCCTAAGATCTATTTGTGGGGGGAAATTTCGTCAAAATCCTCCAATTTGCTTTGACGTTATCATTAAAATGACGAAAAATGTAAATCCAGATCCGGATCATCTTCAATATTTTATGGGGTCGTCCATGACCTAAGACCTATCTGTGGTGAAAATTTTGTCAAAATCCATCAAGTAGTTTAGACGTTATCTTTAAAATAGCTAAAAAGGCAAATTTGGATTTAAAATCCAGATCCACATCTTCTCCAAAATTTAATAGGGTTGTCCATGATCTAAGATCTATCTGTGGTGAAAATTTCGTCAGAATCCATCGAGTAGTTTTGACGTAATCCTGTTCACAAACACGAAAAATGCAAATCCGGATCTAGAATCCAGATCCGGATCAGCTCCAAAATTTAATGGGGTCGTCCATGTTCTTAAGGTCTATCTTTGGTGAAATTTTATCAAAATCCTTCTCGTAGATTTGACGTAATCCTGTTCACAAACACAAAAAATGCAATTCCGGATCGGCTCCAAAATTTAGTGGGGGTCATCCATGTCCTTACAGCCTATCTTCGATGATAATTTTATCAAAATCCGTCTTGCAGATTCGACGTAATCCTGTTCACAAACACGAAAAATGCAAATCCGGATCTAGAATCTGGATCCGGATCAGCTCCAAAATTTAATGGGGGTCGTCCATATCCTTAAGTTCTATCTTCGGTGAAAATTTGATCAAAATTCGTCTTGTAGATTCGACGTAATCCTGTTCACAAACACGAAAAATGCAAATCCGGATCTGGATGAGCTCCAAAATTTAATGGGGTCGTCCATGTCCTTAAGGTCTATCTTCGGTGAAAATTTTATCAAAATCCGTCCTGTAGATTCGACGTAATCCTGTCCACATGAAAACAAATAAATAATCAGACTCGATCGCAATACCTCCTTGGCGGATGTAAATAACAGCGCAGATAGTCGCGTATGCTTTGGGTCTGGCTTTTGTTTGTGGTTCTGCATCCAAAAATGACCCCATCACTTGTCTTGACTTTTCAAATCGAGAACAGGGATGCAAGCCTCCCTGTTATTATCTGATATCCTTTCTGTTTACCCGTCCAACAAGAAGCATAACACAACGTTACTTAATCTCACTAATTGACATGTTTAGGAAATAAATTCATACAAAGCCGATTCGGTTATTGATAATTACAAACTATTATAAAAGACCAAAAGAAAATACTTTAGGCTTAAAATCAAGCTAAACGACTGAATTATGCAAGTACCCATAAGCTTCCATTAATTGAAATTCTATAAACCATGGATTCTATGAAAATTCAATGGCAAAAAAAAAAGATAAAAATAAAAACCTTCAATACACCAAAGTAACTCACAATTATGTGATGTATCATGGCCATTTCAGAAGAATTTTGATTATCAAAAAGGCAGTAAAGATGAGCGTTTTCAAAAGAAACCATTAACATAATTGAATCTCGTTAATTCTCTGAAAAGAAAAACTACGAGCAATTCTATATATATATAACAAAAATAGAATAAAAAAATTGCGCTCGTGTGCTAATTCAAAAATAAGTTATCAAGAAGCACAAGGTCAAAAGTATGTATATATATATATATATATATATATATATATATATATATATATATAAAATAACTATTTTTTCTTCTTTCGGTAGCCTTTGCCAACCGAACATTACTCTGGTTATCTGAATCCATTCAAAATATTGGTGACTTTTGCAGCTATTTCCTTTTAGATATTTAGAAAAACTTCATGTTTTTTTCAATAAAGTAAAATAAGAACCGAAAGAAAGTGTTTTATAAATGTGTTTATCGTGCAAGCACAAATGTCGACACTGCATTTACCAGTATAAGTTTGGCACCCAACACAGAAAGTTTAGAAACAACTTCACATGAGCTAAAATAACATATGAACGAAACATTTGAATGAATCCACAGTAAAGCAACATGAGCGTAATACAGAGTAATTGCACGGTGAACTCTGCAATGAATAGAGATTGGGGTAAATTTGGTATACCATTAGCTTATGAGAATGAGATTCCATGCCAATAGTAGTTCCAGTGAACGAATGGTCACTGTGAATGTGATTTCGCTTCATTGTTCCTCGATTTAATGCGAAGAGTTAAGTGAATTTTGTGAGCTCTTTTGAATTGCTCGAAATTGCTAGCCAGATAAAATAAATATAAGTGATTTGTTTCCGTTATATTTTGCCACATATATAATTATTATTATTATTATTATTTTTATTATTATTGTTACTTACTAAGCTACAACTCTAGCTGGAAAAGCAGGATGCTCTAAGCCCAAGGGCTCCAAAAAGGGAAAATAGCCCAGTGAGGAAAGGAAACAAGGAAATAAAAAAGTAACATAATTAAAATAAAGTATTCTAAGAACAATAACAAAACTAAAATAAATATTTCCTATATAAACTATAAAAACTGTAACAAAAGAGAAATAAGATAGAATAGTGTGCCGAGTGTACCCTCAAGCAAGAGAACTCTAATGTATGAATAATAGACAAGAAGCCTTCAATATTATGCTCTCAAGTAATTTCTGCTTCTAAAGGAGAGAGGATTTCTGCACATCAGATGCACCTCGTTTCCTTATTCTAAAGATCTTGTTTATATTTCATTGCCATTGGCAGGCAAATGGAGAGTAATTAAACTGTTAAAGAAAAAGGTAATTTGTCTCCTTCGTTATTTACAGAAACAAAAGCATAACACACCACAAAAGTTCTATTAAACAAATTATTCAATGGATATAACACGAAATCCCCAACATGCCACGTAAAGCATTGCCTCGCTTGAAGTTGCGCTTCCAGTTACCACAGGTTGGACTAAATATTTAAACTCTTGAAAGCAAGATAAATAATTAGAAAATTTGAATACAATTACATAAAAGTGACATTAATTGAAAAATTAAAACCGGATAAAATCATACCTGAATTTTTAGTCTATTTGAAATCTAAAACCTAATATTTTTGCTCAAGGTTAATAAAGCTACGACTGCCTTGCTTTGTTAGACAGAAATGTCCAGCCAAGAACATGCAACTATAAGAATTACGATTTATTAATAGATGAAAACTACTTGGCAAAGAATAATTTGGAATTTTAAGAATTCCCAGGAAATTGTTACGGTGAGAAAATACTGGGCTTGTAATAACCTGCTTTTCCAACTAATAATAATAATAATAATAATAATAATAATAATAATAATAATAATAATAATAATAATAATAATGACTGTGCCGGAAACGGAATTTATAATAAAATCTGAAGCAAAAATTCTTAAAATATTAATGAAGAATTACGACGATTAAATATAAGCAAACTGAGATCATATAAAAGGAAATGTTTATTAAATCAGGAAAAAAATCACTACTAACTTTATATCAATATAAACAATTATCTGGAGTGATTCCCCACGTGTCAAGTATACACACTTTACAATTACTCTGTATCAGGCATGCAGTTATTTCTAATAGCCAGGCCATCTCCATCATGAGGCTCAATACTACACAGTATTCTAGAAGTTTGATTCCAGCTGTGATCAAGTTGTGGAATGATCTTCCTAATCGGGTGGTTGAATCAGAACTTCAAAAGTTCAAAGTTGCAGCAAATGTTTTTATGTTGAACAGGCTGACATAAGTCTTTTATAGTTTATATGTGACATATCTGTTTTGACGTTGTTACTGTTTTTAGAATGATTTATTGTTAATTTGTTCTCATCATTTATTTATTTCATTATTTCCTTTCCTCACTGGGCTATTTTTCCCTATTGGAGCCTTTGGGCTTATAGCATCTTAATTTCCAACCAGGGTTGTAGCTTGGCTAGTAATAATAATAATAATATCATATTTCTGTAAAAAGAAGTATAATAAAAAATCAGATAATTTATTGCCAGTTCAAAAAGCATTTCTTTCATCACTCGGTATTAATTACACAACGCTTACTGAAATTTAGATGCTGAACCCCCACTTATTTATTGGGTCTAATTACTTCTAAAGAGATTAAAAGCTGAAGAAAGGGTCATAACAGAAAATAATATCACGTTCTTTGAACTAAAGCTATATTTCTTGAGGGTATCGCATGAATAATAACAGAAGTTTACCTCCACTAAAACACAGAATTACTGCAGAAAATATCTTTATATGCAATTTCAAACACACGTAAAGACTACGTTCAGTATTTTCATAGACCAGCACGAAAAGAAACGGCGAAAAATAAATCAACTCTTGACCCTAGTCAATGTATATTAAAGATGGAAATTACCCGACCAGCAAACACGACTTGAAAGATGACCGTACATTTCCTTAGATACACGGACAAATTGCTCAGGATCTTCCTTCTCTTTCTCTTATCGCTGTGATACGCTTAGGTCGACATTTACCAAATGCCCTTATCTTTATGCCGAGATGTGTTGTCCCTCGGCTATCGAATGCTATAGCTGTAGAATAGGCGTTATCAATGCAAACACACATTATTATTATTATTATTATTATTATTAGCTAAGCTACAACCATAGTTGGAATAGCAGGATGTTATAAGATTAAAGCATCCAGCAGGGAAAAAGAGCCCAATGCGAATGGAAACAAGGGAATAAATAAACTACAAGAGATGAATTGAAAATATTAAAATAAAATAACTTAAGAAGAGTAACAATATTAAACTATACCTTTCATATACAAAGTCTAAAAAACAAAAAATAAAACATATATATAACAAATACATAGTTCCATTAAAGATATATTATACGAACTGTTTTATGATTTGGATAACCTCAACTATTGAGTAAAAATCTTGAAGAATAAGTATCCTTTATCGTTTAACCGTGAGATTAAAGATAAGGGGTATACACAAACGCTTGTTCGCCGTATCAGCAACTTAAGCTATCAGACCAATACTATCAAAAGAAGTGCTCACGCTTTGGATACAAATGCACCTTAAACGAAGACCGTTTGAGTACCCAGCAACATTTCACTCCAGAAAGATAGTAAGACATCCATCATTTAAGCATTTTCATTTTCAACGCAGCCCATATGCATTTATATATCTCTTTCTGACTGGGGATACCTTAACATAGTGAAAGGGTTTGTGTATCGCCATGATGATGATCATCATCATCATCATCTCCCACGCCTATTGACGCAAAGGGTCTCTGTTAGATTCAACAGTTGTCTATCTTGAGCTTTTAAATCAATAATTCTCCATTCATCATCTGCTTCACGCTTCTTAGTACTCAGCCATTTAGGCCTGGGTCTTCCAACACTTCTAGTGTCTTGAGGAATCCAGTTGAAAGTTTGGTGAACTAATCTCTCTTGGGGAGGGCGGAGAGCATGCCTAAACCATCTCCATCTACCCATCACCATGATCTTATACACATATGGCACTCGAGCAATCTCTCATATAGTGTTATTTCTAATCCTGTCCTGCCATTTAGCTCCCTATATTCTTTTGAGGGCTTTGTTCTCAAATTTACAAAATTTGTTGGATATTGTTTCATTGTCATACCACGACATATGTCCATAAAGTAACACCGATCTCACGAAACTGATATATAGCCTGATTTTTATAGGTAATTTCAGGCGATTTGATTTCCAAATCTTACTAAATCTAGCCATTGACTGATTTGCTTTTTTCAATATTTCATTAAACTCAAATTCTAAAGATCCTGTTAAAGAGATCATAGTTCATAAATATGCAAATGATTCCACCTCATTAATCTTTTCTCCTTCCAATGATATTTCATCTTCCATTGCATATTCCATTCTCATCATCTCTGTCTTTGGTCTATTTATCTTGAACCCAACCTCATGTGATATTTCTTGCATTCTGGTAAGAAAAGTTTGCAATTCCTGTGGTATTCTGCTAATGAGGACAGCGTCATCAGCATACTCTAGGTCGGCTAATTTGCTGTTACTAATCCTCTGCAATCCTTCTCCACGATCCCCCAACTGTTCTATGCATTAGGAGGATAAACAAAATAGGTGACAACACACTCGCTTGGAGTAGTCCACTGTTCACAGGAAATTCATCTGATAGGACTCCATTAACATTAACTTTGCACTTGCTATGCTCATGAAAAGACTTAATCAAATCTACATATTTAAGAGGAACTCCACAATAATGCAGGACTCTCCACAAAATTGGCCGGTGCACAATATCAAAGGCTTTTTCATAGTCCACAAATGCCACCAAAACTGGATTTCTACCTACTACACATTGCTGTTCCACATATCTTAAAATGAAAATTTAGTCAGTACAACTTCAATCTTTTCTAAATCCTGTTTGTTCATCTCTCAGCTTTCCATCAATCTTTCTCTCCAGTCTCTTTAGAATGAGCATACTACTGTACATATTTTCATGTCAACTGACTTAAGTATGATGTCTCTTTAATGATTACAATTAGTCAGATATCGTTTTTGTCATTTTCACAAACAATCCTAGCTCCTATTTATCAGGTTTTGGCTCTTCACGCCACATTCTACAAAACAATCTTGTAAGTATTCTGGGGGTCACTTTATTTTCAGTCACTATAGTCTCGGCAGTTATTCCATCGTATCGAGGGGATTTCTAACTCTAGCCTTTTAATGATAGGTTCCACTTCAAACACACTGAATTCATTCATGGGCACATCAAGGTCTTCCTAAGCTGCAGGTATATCGATCAAATTATTCCCTTTATATCTCCCATTCATGACTTCAATAAAGTGTTCCATTCAACATTGCCTTTCTTCATCTTCTGTTGTTATAACAGATCCATCTATCTGTTTGATGGGTAAAGGCTTCTTCTTATTTGCCCCAGTAGAGATTTCATTAATAATGCTGAGTAATTCCTACACCATAGCCTCTCCCTGAATTAATAGCTTTGTCAATCTCATCTGCTGTCCTGTCTAAATATTCTTTCCAGTCATTCCTGGCTTTTCTTTTGACTTCACTATCAATACTGAAATACTTAGCATGCTCTACCTTGTAATTTTCATCACTTTCTCGAAAACTTTCAACAATCAATTTCTGCCTTTGTTTCCTTTTTATAGTATCCCAAGTATCATTTGATATCTATGATATTCTCCTTATAACTGCATGTCCCTAAATTCCACTATCAACTGACTGATATATGTTCTTAATATCACACCATTCTTCATTAATTGTCTGTTCTTCGTCTCGAAAATTCTCTAAGCCTACAAATAGATTCCTACATCCAATTGCAAATGTTTCTCTGTGCTCATCTTCTGGAAGCTTGGTTGTATCAAACCTAGGTATTCTATCTACATTTCTGTTGGGTGCTTTCCGTTTTAATTTCAGTGTGGCAATGAGAATCTGGTGCTCACTACCAATATCTGTACCTCTATAACTTCTTACATTTCTCAGAGTCCTCCTTCTCTCTTTTTGAATGGCGACGTGATCCATTTGATTTTTGTAATTGCCACATGGTGAAGTCCATGTATATTTGTAGATGTCCTTGTGCTGGAAAAGAGTACCTCCAATAACAAGATTGTTGAAAAATACTTATAAAGTGTGCCCCATTTTTATTTGCAACTTCGCCAAGACCTTTAACAACCATCACATTCTCTATACATTCTCTATACCTTCATTATTCCATCCAACTTTAGCATTGGGTCACTGATCACAATTTTCCTATCTCTCTCTGGGATCTCATCTATTACATTCTGCAGTTATTCATAACATTCATCTTTCCTTTCTCCAGGGGAAGAAATTTTTTTGGTGTATAGCAAACTATAATACTCATATTCCCCCTGCCTTGATTTAAACTTTGCAAGGAACAATCTGTTACTGAAAGCTCTCCATTCCGTTAATGCCTTTTCTGCTCTTGGTGTCATCATCATTCCTACCCCTTCTCCTCCAACTCCATCTGAGTAGATATATTTATTGCCTTTGTCTAAGACTTCTTTACCAATCCCCTTACAACGTGTTTCAGTTAGAGCCAAGATACCCAAACTATATTTCCTTTGTTTTTTATAAAGACTGCAGATTTCTTAGCTCCAAAGTTATCTGTTATTTTGCGTAAGTTAACAAGAAGAGGAGCCTTTAACACTTGTTGGAGAATTGGTAATATTACTCCACTATGTAAATATGTTTGTGGTGGCTCAAGTCCAACTGATTACCGCCCAATTTCCATAACTCCCATATTATCTGAAGTTTTTGAACGTCTTTTGGCAAAACGAGGAGTTTTTAGCACTTGTTTGAGAATTTGTAATGTTACTCCACTATGTAAATGTGTTTGTGGTAGCTCAAGTCCAATTGATTACCGCTCAATTTCCATAACTTCCATATTATCTAAAATTTTTGAACGTCTTTTGGCAAAACGTCTAATTAGGTATGCAGGTATGCTGAAGGTAATCATCTGTTCCCTAGTTTGCAATTTAGTTTTTGTAAAGGCCTTGGAGCATGTGATGCCCTTCTTGCAATCTCCAGTACTGTACATAAATCCCTTGATTGAGGTCAGAATGCTTGTATGATTGGCCTTGATTCAAGTGCTGCCTTTGATCGTATTAATCATGACGCCCTAGTTTTCAAATTCAAACAGTTGGGAGTGGGTGGGTCGTTTCTTAGCATCATAATTGAATTTTTAAGTAGTAGATAGCAAAGAGTTGTTGTTGATGGGCACCAAAGTGAGTATAGGAATGTGATATCTGGCGTTCCTCAGGGTAGTGTTCTTGGCCCATTACTTTTCATACTATATACATGTGACATGCGGTTTGGTCTAGAAAACAGGTTTGTTGCATATGGAGATGATGCTACTCTCTTTGCATCAATTCCATCTCCTGAATGTAGATCTGTGGTTGCTGAAGCCCTTAATAGAGATCTAGCTAAAATTAGTGCATGGTGCAAATTATGGGGTATGAAGTTGAATCCTAAAAAACTAAAAGTATAATTGTAAGGTCAAGGACCTTGGATCCTCAACATACTGATCTCAGCATTGATAATGTTTTTTTCAACTTTGTATGACTTAAAATTTTAGGTGTGATTCTCGACAGCAAATTTATATTTGAGAAACACATTAGGTCTGTCTTCTTCAATTGCACAAAAAATTAGCTTATTGAGAAAGTTGTTCAAGATTTTTGGTGATTAATCTATTCTGAAGAAGTATTTTAATTCTTTCATTTTACCTTTTTTCGAGTATTGTTCTCCTGTCAGGTCTTCAGCTGCTGATTCCCATATTAATTTGCTACACAGGAAATTACAGTCTATTCAATTTCTTATTCCTGATCTAGATATTAATCTCTGGCACCATTGTTCAATTAGTTCATTATGCATTTTGCATAAAATTTTTATTAATTCTGACCATCCATTACATTCTGATCTTCCCGGACAATTCCGTCCTGTTCGTAATACTAGGTATGCAATTAATTCTAATAGTCAGGCCTTCTCCATCACGAGGCTCAATACTACACAGTACTCTAGAAGTTTTATTCCAGCTGTGACCAAGTTGTGGAATGATCTTCCTAATTGGGTAGTTGAAACAGTGGACCTTCAAAAGTTCAAACTCGCAGCAAATATTATAGTTTATATATCAAATATCTGTTTTAATGTTGTTAATGTTTTTAAAATATTTTATTTTAATTTTCATTACTTCTTATATCGTTTATTCATTTCCTTATTCTCTTTCCTCACTGGGCTATTTTTCCGTGTTGGAGCCCTTGGACTTATAGAGTCTTGCTTTTCCACCTAGGGTTGTAGCTTAAGCTAGTAATAATAATAATAACGATAATAATAATATATCACCAGGGTAATTTAGTTAAATTATGAAACAGGAAAACAAACCGGGCTAAGTAAGTCAAATTATAAACCAGGAAAAAACTCGGCTAAGTTAGTGAAATTATAAATCAGGAAAACAAAGCCGTCTAAGTTAATGAATTATACACCAGGGAGGCAAACCAAGATAAGTTAGTCAAATCATAAACCAAGAAAACAAACCCGGCAAAGTTAGTTAAGAGAAATTATAAACCATGAAAACCAACCAGGCTAAGTTACTCTAATTCTAAACCAGGAAAATAAACCAGGAAAACCAATACGGCTAAGTTAGTCAAATTATTAGCAAGAAAACAAACCAGGCTAAGTTAGTCAAATTATGAACCAGGAGAATAAACCAGGCTAATCTAGTCAATATATAAACCAGGAAAAACAACCAGACTAAATCAGTCAAATAATAAACTAGGAAAACAAACGAGGCTCAGTAAGTTAAATTATAAACCAGGAAAACCAACCAAGCTACGATAGTCAAATTATAAACCAGGAAAATAAACAAACGTTAAGTTAGTCGAGTTATAAACCAGGAAAAAAACAGGTCAAGTTAGTCTAATCATAAACCAGGAAAAGAAACCAAGCCAAGTATGGTAAATTATACACCAGGAAAACAAACAAAGCTAAGTTACTGAAATTATAAATAAGAAAAATAAACCAGGCTAAGTTATTCAAATTATAAACCAGGATGTTAGTTAAATTATAAACCAAGTAAACAAACCAGTCTAACTTAGGCAAATTATTAACCAGGAAAACAAACTAAGATAAATAAGTCAATTTATAAACCAGGAAAACAAACAAGGCTAAGTTAGTCAAGTTATAAACTAGGAAAGAAAACCAGGCTAAGTTAGTCAAATTATAAAAAAAGGAAAACAAACCAGGCTAAGTTAGTCAAATTATAAACCAGGAAAAAACTAAGCTAAGTAAGTAAAATTATCAACCAGAAAAACAAATCAGGCTAAGTAAGTCAAATTTTAAACCGGGAAAACAAAGAAGGCTAAGTTAGTCACATTATAAACCAGGATAACAAACCAAGGTAAGTTGGTCAAAATATAAACCATGAAAACAAACCAGTCTAAGCTAGTCAAATTATATAGGAGGAAAACAAACCAGGCTAAGTTAGTCAAATCATAAAGCAGGAAAACAAACCAGGGTTAATTAGTCAAACTCTAAACCAGGAAAACAAACCAGGCTTAGTTAGTCAAATTATAAACCAGGAAATCCCACCAGGCTAAGTTAGTCTTTTTAAACCAGGAAAATAAACCAGGCTAAGTTGGTAAAATTTTAAACCAGGAGAGTAAACCAGGCTAAGTTAGTCAAATTCTAAACCAGTAAAACAAACCAGGCTAAGTTGGTCAAATGCTATACCAGTAAATCAAACCAGGCTAAATTAG
>NC_090757.1:61358924-61363924 GCF_036898095.1 Palaemon carinicauda | reverse complement strand
GTGCAATACTTTCCTTGCTTTCCTCGGAGAGTGATTTCATTCAATGTTTTCCGAGATGTTGAAGTCAGTTCTGGTATTTTATTTTCCTCTCTAGCAGTTTATTGTATTTATTTGTTTAAGAAAATTTAAAGTTTCTCGGAAAGTAAAACCACATATATGTTTAACCTTTAGCAACGATGCAGGAAATATATTTTTTTTTTTCATCCATGTAATAAATCATATATCAAAGAATGAATGAAGACATGGACGCAGCTGAGATAATGAAATGTATCTCGACATTCACTACGGAAAGAATTAGGTACGAAAAAGGGAGAACGGTAGGGATTCCTGAATATTTTAGAGAACAGTTAAGGTTCAGATTTACATACAAAGAATATTTTAGGGAACTTGTTTCCAAAAATTTCCCCAAACCGCGTTATATTTTAAATGTTTTTTATAATAAAATGATGTCATTGTCGAACACCTTTCCTTTACAATTATATTTCTATTTCACACCGATTTTAGATATGAATAATATAATCTATAATAAAGAAAAATATGCTTAAAACACACTGTATAAGATTTTCATTCACTCCAAAGCAGCCTTCAACAAGAGAGGTAATTCATACATTGCAAACACGAAGAATATTTCACCTCTAAGGAATCCATTCTGCAAATTTCAAGGTGGAAAAAAAACAAGGAATAAAAATCCATTTACCTAATGGATTCTCATTCTACTTTAAACAAATCACAAGGAAAAGATAAATGCTCCCTTGAAATAAGTTTATCATACCTACAGACTAACAGTAGAAGAAAATGTAAGAGAGAATTTGCGAGGGTTGATGAAGGAAGGATACGAGGGAACGGCTAGAGAAGGATGCTGTAGGATGCTGGAGGAGGAGAGATCAATTGCGATATGAAATACAACTCTCTCTCTCTCTCTCTCTCTCTCTCTCTCTCTCTCTCTCTCTCTCTCTCTCTCTCTCTCTCTCTCTCTCCAGGTCTTACCTACGCACATGAATAATAAATTGAGATGGGATTTGTACTCAGAAATGAACTTGGTCAAAAATGGAAAAAACAAATGGAAAAATGAAATAAAAACATAATACCTCCAAAATGATCTACTGAATAACAAATACTTTTCCGTGTGAGCAGTTTCTTTCTGAATCGGGAAAAGGGTTATTGGATTGCGAGAGAGAGAGAGAGAGAGAGAGAGAGAGAGAGAGAGAGAGAGAGAGAGAGAGAGAGAGAGAGAGAGAGAGAGAATATACTTTACTAAATGAGGGAAGACTTCTCTCTAAAGAAAAATGTATTTTTGATGAAGTAATGGCTACATTCTATGTCTATTAATTTTTTTAATTCATCCAGAAATATTCATTATATTAAAATATCAAATAATCTGTAATGGGTGAAACAAGTACATTCAAAGAAATTTCATTCTTCTTCTCTATGTAAAAACTAAGCTAATAGGATTACGATGAGGTCACTAATATGCCTACTACTTCCTCATTAAATATAATAAGTAAAAAAATCCATAAACCGAATCTTTAATTACGTAAAAGTACTCTGGTATCTTTTTGAAAATTCTTAGGATCTTTTTCATATAAAAAACGTGGGTTTCAGATTGATTGAACCTTGATTCTTGAAGATCTCTTGATATTTGATTTTTTAACATTCAATTGAAGACATTTGAAGAATAACTTGGGTTCCAGAATATCATCATCATCTCCTCCTACGACCCTTGACGCAAAGGGCCTCGGTTAGATTTCGCCAGTCGTCTCTATCTTGAGCTTTCAATTCAGTACTTCTCCATTCATCATCTCCTATTTCGCGCTTCATAGTACTCAGCCATGCAGGCCTGGGTCTTCTTGTGGAGCCCAGCTGAACTTTTGGTGAAATAATCTCTCTTAGGGAGTGCGAAGAGCATGCCTAAAACATCTCCATCTACCCCTCATCACGATATCATCCACATATGGCACTCGAGTAATCTCTCTTATAGTTTCATTTCTAATCCAGTCCTGCCATTTAACTCCCAATATCCTTCTGAGGGCTTTGTTCTCAAATCTACTATATCTATAGGAGACTGTTTCATTGCCATACCATGACTCATGCCCATACAGTAACACCGATCTCACTAAACTGATATAGTCTGATTTTTATATGTAATTTCAGGCGATTTGATTTCAAAATTTTTCTTGACCTAGCCATTGTCTGATTTGCTTTTTTCAACCTTTCACTAAACTCTAATTCTAAAGATCCTATTTTGGAGATCATAGTTCCTAAATACTTAAATGAGTCTACCTCACTAATCCTTTATCCTTCCAATGATATTCCATCTGCCATTGCATACTCCGTTCTCATCATCTCTGTCTTTCTTCTATTCATCTTGAGCCCAACCTCGTGTGATATTTCATGCAATCTGGTAAGCAAGCATTGCAATTCCTGTGGTGTTCTGCTAACAAGGACAGCATCTTCAGCATACTATGGGTCTGCCAAATTCCTATCACCAATCCAGTCCAATCCTTCTCCACCATCTCTGACTGTTCTACGCATTACAAAATCCATGAGGAGGATAAACAACATAGGTGACAACTCACTCCCTTGGACTACTCCGCTGTTCATTGGAAATTCATTTGATAAGACTCGATTAACATTAACTTTGTACTTGCTATGCTCTTGAACAGACTTAATCAAATTTACATATCTAAGAGGAATTCCATAATAACGCAGGACTCTCCACAAAATTGGCCGGTGCACACTATCAAAGGCTTTTTCAGTCCACAAATGCCATCAAAATGGGATTTCTATATTCTGCGCATTGCTGTACAACATGTCTCAAAATGAAAATTTGGTCAGTACAACTTCTACCTTTTTGAAATCCTGCTTGTTCATCTCTCAGCTTTTCATCAATCTTTCTCTCCAGTCTCTTTAGAATAAGCATACTATATATTTTCATAACTGAGGTAAATGCTATGCCTCTGTAATTATTACAATCAGTCAGGTCTCCTTTTTTTGCTATTTTCACCAATACTCCTAACTCCCATTTATCAGGTTTTGCCTCTTCGTGCCACATTCTACAAAATAATCTTGTAAGTAGTCAGGGAGTCACTTAATTTTCGGTCAGTACCATCTCGGCAGTTATTCCATCGTATCCAGGGGCTTTCCATCTCTTTAGTGTTTTGAGGATAACTTCAACTTCAAACACACTGAATTCGTCTCCATGAGCTTCAGGTATATCAAAAAATTACTCCCTTCATATCTTCTATTCATAACCTCACTAAAGTGTTCCATCCAACGTTGTCTTCTTTCATCTTCTGTTGGTATAACAGAGCCATCTCTCTTTTTGATGGGTATATGCTTTTTCTTCTTTGCCCCAGTAGAGATTTCATTAATAATTCTATGACCAACTCTTACACCATAGCCACTTCCTGAATTCATAGCTTTGTCAGCCTCATCTGCTGTCATGTCTACTGTAAATACTATCTCCGGTCATTCCCGGCTTTTCTTTTGACCTCACTATCAATACTGGAATACTTAGCATGCTTACCTTGTAATTTTCATTACTTTCTCGAAAACTTTCAACAATCAATTTCTGTCTTTCTCTACTTTTTATTGTATCCAAAGTATTATTTGATATCCATGGCTTTCTCCTTGTAACTCCGTATCCCAAGACTTCACTATATCTTTAATTTTACAATGTTTAAATGCTGGCGATAAAATCGGCCTGTACTGTTTCTAAACAAACACATACACACAGACATGCAAACAAATAAGTACACAAACAATGGTAATGACATCACTATATCATGTATATCACAAGACAGGTAATTTTGGCACTAGTTTCACGCAAATCGGATAAAAATTGACCACGATATAGCAAAAAGACATTCTTTACCTTTTCCTGACCTTGATCTTTGACGCAATCCCTCCCAAAAACTAATAAAATTGTCCTTGGATCATGGCCAATCATCCCTCCAAATGTCATGAGATTCGGTCAAATAATTTTTGAGTTTTAAAAGTTTTAAAGGCAGCTCATGAATGGCAGAGGCAAGGGACAGAGACATTGCCCTATCAAGCAGGACATTACCCTAAAGACTAACCATATATACATATGATCAGCGCCCAAGTCCCATCTCCAACCAAGCTAGGACTAAGGAAGGCCAGGTAATGGCTGCTGATGACTCAACAGATAGACCTATAGGCTCCCCCAAATCCCCCATCCTTAGCACACTAGGATGGAGAGGTTGCAACCAAAAGAACTTACGATTTTGAGCGGGACTCGAACCCCAGTCTAGCGATCACCAATCAGGGACGTTACCTCATAGGCCACGTTTGTCTTATCCATAGTTGTTGAATACAGGTTTTCATTCTTGATTTTTTTTTTTTTTTGAGTTGTTAATATGTCCATACTTACGGAAATAAAAGCGCCTCTGCAAATAGATTTTACCTCTAGTTTTAACCATGCAGCATCTACTTCCTGTGGAATTCTTAAGAGGTTAGAGTTTAGGAATTTTTTTTTCATTTGCCTTACTTCAATCACTTCGAAATTTGCCAATTTAGGCTTATTTATTTTTCACAATCTCATAACACCTACACCAGAATTTATAATTCTGTGAGGTGAAACTTCATCTTCTTGGTCTATGATTTTAGTTATCGACATAAATCTTCAGCTTTCTTCTTAGGTCAACGTTTCATTCATAAGAAAACCATTTGGGTGTGTTGACACCTACTATAGAGGTTCCTTCCACACGCTTCTACAATCTTTGTACATATATCATGCCTGATAACTGAATCCTCATATTGCTTTTAAATTCTAATAAAGATAATTTTGTAATATTTTTCGATCATGCCTGATAATTGTATCCTTATATTGCTTTTAAACTTTAATAAAGATCATTGTACAATATTTTTTCAAGACATGTTACCTATGATTTCTACATTTGTGAAATCTACATTGGCTACATAACTTCCTAAATTTTGTCTATCATCTTTGAACAGGACTGGAACAAAGGAGGTTAGGC
>NC_090757.1:61321424-61353924 GCF_036898095.1 Palaemon carinicauda | reverse complement strand
ATCCAGACATTAATGTATAAAAAATATATGGCTTATTTGAATATGAAAAACACGTCTAAATGTACAAAATTTATCACACACACACACACACACACACATATATATATATATATATATATATTATATTCAGTGGACGCACCCAACAGAAATGTTTATAGAATACCTAGTTTTGATACACCTAAGCTTCTAGAAGATGAACACAGAAACCTTTGGAATTGAATGTATGAACCGATTTGGCGCGTTAAACACTTTAAGAGACGAAGGGCAGACAATTAATGAAAAATGGTGTGATATTAAGCACATATATCAGTGAGTTGGTAGTAAAGTTTTGGGACATGCTGTTACAAGAAGAAAACCGTGGATATGAAATGATACTTGGAATACTATAAAGATGAGACAAAGACAGAAATTGGTTGTTGAATGTCTTCGAGGAAGTAATGAAAATTACAAGGTAAGTATGCTTGCTAAGTATTCCAGTATTGATAATGAAGTTAAAAGAAGAACCAGGAATGACCGCAGAGAATTTTAAGACAGGAAAGATGACGACGCTGACAAAGCTGTGAATTCAGGTAGTGGCTATGGTATAAAAATTGCTCATCGAATTATAAATGAAATCTCTACTGGGGCAAACAAGAAGCATACGCCCATCAAAAAGAGAGATGGATCTGGTATAACAACAGAAGATGAAGAAAGGAAACGTTGCATGGAACACTAGTAAAGTCAAGAATTGGAGATATGAAGGGAATAATTTGATTGATATACCTGAAGCTAAGGAAGGCCTTGATGTGACCATGAATAATTTTAGTGAGTTTGAAGTCAAAGCTATCATTAACGAAAGATATTGAAAGCCCCTCGATGCAATGGAATAACTGCCGAGATGATATTGGCCGAAAATGATGTGACTCCCAGAATACTTACGGGATAATTTTGTAGAATGTGGTGTGAAGAGGCAAAACCTGATGAAAGGGAGATAGAAGTGTTGGTGAGAAAAAAAAGGTATGACCGATTGCAATAAATACAGAGGCATCAAAATTGCGTCAGTTGTCTTATAATACATAGTATGCTCATTCTAAAGAGACTAGAGAGAATGATCGATGAAAAGTTGTGAAGTGGAGTCCTATCAAATGAATTTCCAGTGAACAGAGGAGTACTCCAAGGGAATGTGTTGTCATCTATGTTGTTTATCCTCCACGTGGATTTTGTACTGCATAAAACATTTGGGGATGGTGGAGAAGGATTGGACTAGATTGATAACAGGAAATTAGATGACCTAGAGTATACTGATGACGCTATCCTTATTAGCAGAATACCACAGGACTTACAAAGCTTGCTTACCAGAAAAAATGAAACATCGCATGAGGTTGGGGTTAAGATAAATAGAAGAAAGACAGAGATGATGAGAACGGAATATGCAATGGAAGATGAAATATCATTGGAAGGAGGAAGGATTAAAGAGTTGGAATCATTTAAATATTTAGAAACTATGATCTCTAATACACGAACTTTAGAATTTGACTTTAATGAAAGATTAAAAATAGCAAATCAGACAATGACTCGGTTGAGTAAAATCTGGAAATTAAATCGCCTGAAATTACATATAAAAGTCAGGCTATATATCAGATAAGTGAGTTCCCTGTTACTGTATGGACATGAGTCGTGGTATGACAATGAGACAATATCCATCAGATTTTGTAGATTTGAGAACAAAGCCCTCGGAAGAATGTTGGGAGTTAAAGGGCAGGACAGGATTAGAAATGAAACTAAAAGAGAGATTACTCGAGTGCCATACGTGGATGAAATCATGGTGAGGGGTAGATGGAGATGGTTTGGGCATGCTCTTGGCACTCCCGAAGAGAGATCAGTTCACCAAACTTTTAACTGGGCTCCACAAGGCACTAAAAGAGTTGGAAGACCCAGGCTTACATGGCTGACCACTATGAAGCGTGAACTGGGAGAAGATGAACGGAAAAGTATTGAATTAAAAGCTCAAGATAGAGACGACTTGGTGAATCTAACCAAGACCCTTTGCGTGAGTAGGCGTAGGATATATATATATATATATATATATGAATCAGCTAAAAAAGAACAATCATGACTGATTTAAATGAACTAGCTCCTCAACATCCAGATCTCAGCATTAATAATGTTTTTATTTTTTTAATTCTTTTTTACTATATACAACTTCTTTAAAATTTTAGGTGTGATTCTTGATAACAAATTTACTTTCAAGAAACTCATTCGGTCTGTTTCTTCTTCAAATACATAAGAAATTGGTTTACTGAGAAAGTCTATTAAGATATTCGGTGACCAATCTGTTCTGAAGAAATATTTTTATTATTTCATTCTGCCTTGCATCGATTATTGTTCTCCGGTCTGGTCTTCAGCTGCTGACTCTTATTTGAATCTGTTGGACAAATTACACTTCCTTTGCATTCACGTCCTCCCATCCTGTACGTAGTACTAGGTATACATTTAGTTCAAACAGTCCTGCCTTCTCCTTCATAAGGTTCAATGCTACACAATATTCTAGAAGTTTTATTTCGACTGTGACCAAGTTGCGGAATAATCTCGTGGAATTTCAACAGAGATTTCTTTAAAGGGCAAGGAATTTCAGATAGCAGAGGTTGGAGATTCTATTATTATTATCATTAAATGCTAAGCTACAACCCTAGTTGGAAAAGCAGGATGCTATAAGCCCAGGGGCTCCAACAGAGAAAATAGCCCAGTGAAGAAAGGAAACAAGGAAAAATAAAATATTTTAAGAACAGCAAAAACATTGAAATAAATATTTCCTATATAAACTATAAAAACTTTAATAAAACAAGAGGAAGAGAAACTAAATAGAACAGTGTGCATGAGTGTACCCTTAAGCAAGAGAACTCTAACCCAAGACAGTGGAGCACCATGGTACAGAAAAGTCCACACAACTAGAGTTGTGTATCAAAATTCATTACAATAAATACACACATAATTATAGGATGCACAGCTACTGTGCAATAAACGGCAAATAGTTGTTTATATGTAAGAATGTATAAAGAAAACTACATTCACCTTAGCTAATAAAGTTAAAAGGCTGTCTGAAACATAGATTAACTATCAAGTTACCAAAGAACAGCAATTTCTTTCTATCAGTTGAAGGGGAGTACACAGGTTAGTCTATTTCACCGTCACATAAAATCAAGAGTTACATTCGATGTAGCTAGTTACAACTCAAAGAGCTATGGAAACAATAATACGAGACAGAAAAAAATGCAAGTTGGATACAAGAGCAAATTAAGTAGAGACTATTCTAACAACATGTAAGAAAAGGAAGTGGACATGGACAGGACATATAATGAGAATGATATAATATATAGACAAGGGCAATAACAGAATAGGTCCCTAGAGATTGCAAAAGAAGCAGAGGAAGGAAGTGAAGATGACGGATTGACAAGCTAAGAAAATTTGCGGGTATAGACTGGCATAGAAAGACCATAAACAGACGCCTGTGGAAGGAAATGTCTGAGAACTGTGTCCTGCGGTGAACTAGCAAGGACTGAGGATGATGGATGTAGATTGATATGAAGGTATTGAGATAAGAAAATAACATTTTATTTTCCATTACCACCAAATCTACTTAAAAAGAGAAAAACAACAAACAAATAAATATCAACTGACGTTTCCATAGATATACATTTCACTTTCATCGCCTTCGTAAGTCTCAAAAGGTAAGGCCCTATTGAAGTACGTCGTCCCCCGTTCCGGTTTACTTAGAAGTTAACTAGCCAATCAACAGCTTTGGTGTTCTTCGTTTATCTATGACGGGATTCTTGTGTCTCCCTTCACTTGATTCTTGGGTTATTTCTTAATTCATCCTCCAAGAGAAGAGTCTCTTGGCTATATGCAGATGATGCTACTCTCTTTGCATCAATTCCATCCCCTGAATGTAGATCTGGGGTTGGTGAATCCCTTAATAGAGATTTAGCTAAAATTAGTGCATGGTGCAAATTATGGGGTATGAAGTTGAATCCTAACAAAACTCAAAGTATGATTGTAAGTAGGTCAAGGACGGTGGCTCCTCAACATCCGGATCTCAGTATTGATAATGTTTCTTTAAATTTGTATGACTCTTTCAAAATTTTAGGCGTGATTCTTGACAGCAAATTTACTTTTGAGAAACATATAAGGTCTGTGTCTTCTTCAATTGCACAAAAAATTGGCTTATTGAGAAAGTCTTTTAAGATATTCGGTGATCAATCTATTCTGAAGAAGTGTTTTAATTCTTTTATTCTACCTTGTTTTGAGTATTGTTCTCCTGTCTGGTCTTCAGCTGCTGATTCTCATCTTAATTTGTTGGACAGAAACTTACGGTCTATTAAATTTCTTATTCCTGATCTAGATATTAATCTCTGGCACCGTCGATCAATTAGTTCATTATGCATGTTGCATAAGATTTTTCATAACTCTGACCATCCTTTACATTCAGATCTCCCTGGACAATTCTATCCTGTTCGTAATACTAGGCAGGCAGTTAATTCTAATAGCCAGGCCTTCTCCATCATAAGACTCAATACTACGCAGTACTCTAGAAGTTTTATTCCAGCTGTTACCAAGTTGTGGAATGATCTTCCTAATCGGGTTGTTGAATCAGTAGAACTTCAAAAGTTCAAAGTTGGAGCAAATGCTTTTTTGTTGACCAGACGGACATGAGTCTTTTTATAGTTTATATATGACATTTTTGTTGTTGACGTTGTTAATAGTTTATATATGATATATCTCTTTTGACATTACTTTTTTTAGAATGATTTATTGTTAATTTGTTCTCTTCAGTTATTTATTTCCTTATTTCCTTTCCTCACTGGGCTATTTTTCCCTATTGGAGCCCCTGGGCTTATAGCATCTTGCTTTTCCTATTAGGGTTGTAGCTTGGATAGTAATAATAATAATAATAATATGATTTTTCAAACTCAACAACAGCAAATGCAGCCGTCTCTAGTCCACTGCTAGAAAAAAAGGCCTCAGGCATGACCTCATTCACACTGGCCAGTGTGGATTGGTGATGATGGGAGATTTTTGTCTGATCAGTCACAGTATACTAGTATGGGTGGCTCTGACTAGTACAGCTTTGCTGATGATGGCGATACACAAACCCTTTCACCACGTTAAGGTATTCCCTTAAAGAAAGGGTCAAGTGTATTCAAATCAATAAAAAAATAGTATGTATATGTTTTTTTTATACTGTTTACTTTGTCTTATAAGTGCAAACTTTGTGAAAAATTACACTAACAAACACTTCTTTAAATGCGCGTTCAATAATTGATTCATGAAGAAGAGGTGCTTTTGTGACACTGCGAAAGAAAATCTTCACTTGATCAAACCATCTGGATATTTTTTCTTCCCTTGAATGGCAAGTCATCATATTTTAGGGTATCTCTATTTCTATCGCTAAATATGAAATACTAGTGTATGCGACCTGCCAAAAATAACTGCTAATTTTCCGATAGATATGCACACACAGATACAACCCTTCAGACAACTATTCCTTTCCTCTCGGGTACCCACTCCCACTAGCTCTTTACACAACAGTTTAAAATTCCTGCAAGTTTCATTACTTTGCAATTAAAATAGTGGCTGTATGGGTGATGATCGGAATCTATCCGTTTGCTTGACCTTGACCATGGACTCAACCTTGATATTTGACCTTAAAATGTATTAATTGGCGTGGATTTTCATACACTCAAATATGAAACAAGTCTAAAGTCTCTGTGACAACGGTTTCCATACTTATGGCTGATTACGTGAATTGGACATTTTGCTTGATCGTGACCTTGACTTTTGAACATGACCTTCCAAAATTTAATCATTAGCATCTTTTTACACAATAGTTAATCCCTGCAAGTTTCATTACTCTACGATTAATATTGTGGCCAGGAAGGTGTTCACTAACAAACACGCAAACAGTGGGGTAAAACATGGCCTGCTTCCAACTTCGTTGGCGTAGGTAATAACAGATGGTGGAGATTTCATAGTGGAAAAACTGGCTGAACTTTCCACAAAATGTCTGTAATAATGTTCGATACCTACAGCTTGGAAAAGTTTTATCATCATACTAATTCACAAAAAGTGGGATACAAAAGACATGAAAAATTACCGCCTAATAAATTTACTCTCTATAATATATAAAATATTTGCAAAGATCATGTTGGACTAAATAAAAAGACAGATAGACTTTAATCAACCAAGAGAGCAGGCAGGCTTCACAAGTGGGTATTCAACAAGTGACCATATCCATGTAATTAACCAAGTAATGAAAAAAAAAATCAACAAAATATGACGAACCACTTTGTATAAGATTAATAGATTATGAGATAGCTTTTAATTCTGTTAAAACTTCAGTAGTCATGAAAGCCGTTCAAAGATATGGGATGGTTAAATCTTGTGATAGATCAATAGAATATATCTATACAGGAAGTACAACCATAATAAAACTACATAAGGGTAGTGAGAAAATTCCGATAGAGAAAAGAGTTAGACAGGGAGACCCCATCTCTCCTGAATTATCTATAGTGTGCCTAGAAGGATTTAAAAAAATCTAGACTGGGAAATCGTAGGAATTAATATCTATGGGAAATACTTTAACAACTTAAGTTTTGCAGGTGATATAATTGGGTTTAGTGAACCATGGGAGGAATTGCAAAAGAGGATATAAGGATATAACAGTAAGTGTAAGACACGGGGCCGTAATTAAAAGAAGGATAAACATGGGATGGAGAGCTTTTGGAAAACAAAATGAGATTATGAAAACTAAAACGACTCTTTCTCTAAAAAGAAAAGTATTTAATGAGATGGTCCTACCAGTTTTAATTTCTGCTTCAGAAATTTAGAGCCTTACTAAACCCTTAGAACATAAGGTAGTTACAACTCTGAGAGCTATGGAAAGATCTTATAATGATGGGAATAACACTAAGAGGCAGGAAAAGAGCAACTATGATATGAGAGCAAACTAAAGTAGAGGGTATTTTAACAACATGTAAGAAAAAGAAAAGGATATGGGCAGGACATATCATGAGAATGACAGATAATATATGGACATTGAGAATAACAGAATGGGTCTCTAGACGCTGCAAAAGAAGCAGGGGAAGAAAGAGAAGACGATGGATTGACGAAGTAATGAAGTTTACAGCTAAGGACTGGCATAGAAAGACCATAAACAGTCACAAGTGGAAGGACATGTATGAGGTCTTTGTTCTGCAGTGAAATAGTTACGGCTGACATATATATATATATATATATATATATATATATATATATATATAAACATATATATATACATATATATATATATATATATATATATATATATATATACACACACACCCACACACCCACACACACACACACACACACATATATATATATATATATATATATATATATATATATATACATATAAAACCAGACATTTGCTTTTTATTATATAGGGGACATAAATTACTAACACCTTTATCAAAACTTTAATTTCATAACAAAATCCTAAAAATATTCCCGTTCTACGCTATCAGATAACAATCTAAGCTTCGTATCATGAGGTAGTAGGTTGGCCAGGGCACCAGCCGCCCATTGAGATATTACTGCTAGAGAGTTATGAGGTCCTTTGACTGCCACACAATACTTCATTGGCTCCTTTTCTCTGGTTACGGTTCACATTCTCTTTGCCTACACATCCACAGAATAGTCTGGCCTATACTTTACAGATTCTCCTCTGTCCTCATACATCTGACAACATTGAGATTACCAAACAATACTTCTTCACTCAAGGGGTTAACTACTGCACTGTAATTGTTCAGCGGCTACTTTCCTTTAGTTAAGGATAAGCAGCTCTTCTAGGAGAAGGACACTCCAAAATCAAACCATTGTTCTATAGGTAGTAGGTTGGCCAGGGCACCTGCCGTCCGTTGAGATACTACCGCTTGAGAGCTATGGAGTCCTTTGACTGGCCAGACAGTACTACATTGGATCTTTCTCTCTGGTTACGATTTACTTTCCCTTTGCCTACACATACACAGAATAGTCTTGCCTATTCTTTACAGATTCTCCTCTGTCCTCATACACCTGACAACACTGAGATTATCAAACAATTCTTCTTCACTCAAGGGTTTAACTACTACACTGTTATTGTTCAGGCTACTTTCCTTATGGTAAAGGTAGAAGAGACTAGCTATAGTAAGCAGCTCATTTATGTGGACACTCCAAAATCAAACCATTGTTCTCTACTCTTGGGTAGTGTCATAGCCTCTGTACCATGGTCTTCCACTGTCTTGGGTTAGAGTTCTCTTGCCCGAGGGTACACTCGGGCACACTATTCTATCTATTTTTTCTTTTTGTTAAAGTTTTTAGAGTTTATATAAGAAATATTTATTTTAATGTTGCTACTGTTCTTAAAATATTCTATTTTTCCTTGTTTCCTTTCCTCACTGGGCTATTTTCACTGTTGGGGCCCCTAGGCCTATAGCATCCTGCTTTTCCAACTAAGGTTGAACCTTTGTAAATAATAATAACAATAATAATAATAATAAAAATAAAAATAATAATAATAAAAATAAGGCTCAAATACAAACACGCAAACGCGACTTCATATGTTCAAATAAATAAACGGCCACTCACAGGGGTAGAAGTCCATAAACATCAATGTAAACCAAAGAAAACGAGATAAGGAAAGGGGAACCCATCTTCGCAATCTGATACGATGAAACAGCCATCACACGTAAGCCTTTGATGATAGTGTAATGGTTCAAAAACTATTTACTCTCACGTTTCTTAAGCTAATGAGCCTTAGAAAGCGTGATGGTATCGTTGGGGGAATGGATTCACGGAATTCGGTCACTCCAAAATCAAATCATAGTTTTCTGGTTTTCAGTAGTGCCATGGCCTCTATACCATAGTCATGCACAGTCTTGGGTTATAATTCTCTTCCTTGAGGGTGCTCTCAGGTACATTATTCTGTCTACTTATTTTCTTTCCTTACTGGGCCATTTTCCCTGTTGGAGGTCCTGGGCTTATTAATATCCTAGTTTTATAATTAGCGTTGTAGCTTAGCTAATAATAATAATAATAATAATAATAATAATAATAATAATAATAATAATAATAAAGATAAATAATAATGTGAATGATAATGATAATATCAATAATAACAACAACTACAATATAATAATAATAATAATAATAATAATAATAATAATAATAAATAATAATGTGAATGATAATGATAATTTCCAGAATAACAACAACAACAACAACAACTACAATAATAATAATAATAATAATAATAATAATAATAATAATAATAAATAATAATAATAATCATAATAAAAATAAATAATGTGAATGATAATGATAATAATAATATCAATAATAAAAAACAACAACAACAACAACAATAATAATAATAATAATAATAATAATAATAATAATAATAATAATAATAATATGACCAGTTGTTGAGGTCAACAAGGCCATTCCGCACCGAGGTGCAACTATGAAATAAAAGTAAAAAAAAAGTTATACAACAAAAGAAAAAAAAGTTAGCTAAAAATAGGTGTAATAAGACTGCCCACAGGGGATCATTTGTGGGTGTTAAGAGTATTGAAGATCTGAGATAATCAAGGATATCGGAAATTGACAGGTAATATGAAAAGCAATACTATATATCCAAAAATAAATTACGAAAAAAGGGGAAATTATAGTATAATATTTAATATTCTCGGTTAAAAAATATTTCTAAGAAGTTCTTAAGAAATAATACAAGGAAAAAACTGAGCTGCTATGTATAAAAGTTTCTTAAATATCCGAAAGTAAAAATTTTTATCATGGAAATTTGGAAAATTAATTATATTCCAATTTCAAAGAAAAAATGAATTCTGAAATTAGGCATTAGTGACTAACTTTTAATATCTGAAAAAAAATCCCAAACCTTCCAAAATTAAAATGAGTAACTCTTAAACTTCCAAAAAGAAATTAAGCCAGAAAAATAATGGTCTCTTAAAATGCTATTAAAGAACATAATAGAGGCTGCTGACGAACGCCGAGATTTTCTCCCTAATTGCTCGGGAAAATAACATGAATCATAAATCAAAATACAAATTCACCGAAAAACTGCAATTAAATAAATGAAACTTACTCTCATTAAAACATTATAAAATATGGAAAACGCTTTCCCCCCATAAAAATATGTATTGTAAAAATTCTAAGTATAACAATTAGACTTTATAACATCAAAAACAAAAAAAATTTATATATTTATTTTCATTCCCAAATAATAAAATATGGAACACGCTTTCCCCTCCAAAATAATATGTATTGTAAAAAATCCAAATACAACAATGAGACTATAAAATGCGTTTTATAAAGCAATATAAACGGGCAGAGTTCGAACAATTTTCAACTAAGGGTAAATCATTTCATCATAACATTACTAGCATTTTCATACCCTCCAAATCAAGTAATATGTTGTATGTTGATTTGGTAAACATACCACATTTATGAATCACATACCTTACTAAAACATTATTATGAATGTTCAGCGTTCCACATGAAAGTTTAACAATGAAAATTAAAAAAAAATAAAAACCTGGACGTTATGGCTTATTTACATGGATATTTCACACTGGACCCTCCAGAGACTATTACCAATGAATATATTGACTTTCTGAATGGAATCTTTTTGGTTTATTTCATCTGATTATTCAGAGGAAGCTAACTAAAAAATAAATGCTTAAAAAAAGAATTGCAATGATTTAGATAATTTTTTTAACTGATACAAAACAAAGGTTACTTAAAAAAGAACAGCACATATTACTATCATTTTTCCTCATATTATACCTCCGCCAAGGAGGTTATTTTTTAACATCTGTCAGTTTATTTGCTTGTAACTATAAATGTTACGCATGAACTTTGATGACACTTTCAGAATATGTCAGAAATGGACTACTTAGAAGTGATTAGATTTTGGCCGGATCTCCATTATGATCCAGGATTTTTAAAGGATTCTTCACTTATGCTAGATTCGGCGAATTTGGGTATTTTCGCTCATTACTTGTTACTGATAAATATCTATGAAAATTTCAGGATATCTCAGAAATGGACTACTTAGAAGTGATTATATTTTAGCGGTGATTTGAATCAAGGATTTCCTTTTTTTAAAGGATTCTTCACTACTGTGAGATTGGACCAATAAGAATATTTCCCTCCTCAAACAAAATAAATAAATTTGAGTCTAATGAAGGTCGAGATGGTATGATAGAGGGAATTCAGCTGCCTAGGCGGAGGTCTACACTTTCTCAGTGCTTTTCCCAAGTGTCATTTATATGATTATTATATTAAAATCTTTCCCTTCCACAATACTAATCTCCAGGGTTATATTCTCTTGGTCATTTGTTCACAATCGGAACTGGTAGAATTTCGTCGACCATTTTTTTTCTCCTGGTCATTTGAACCATGTTAGGTTTCTATATCTTTTCCAGGATGAATTATTACCAGTATTGAACAGAAACAGGTCTTAAAAATGTTTTTAGACGATAGGAAAAGTGGGTGGAAAAAGAATGACGGCATTTCGCTAGCTATGCATGGCAAGGAATAGTTTGGAAGTTCAGTATTAGTAAGAGTAATGTAAAGCGTGGTTTAGCCACAATTCTATTTATATAAAGGTACATTTTTCTCTGGATATTTATAAGATGAACATATCGTCTTTTTAATTCATCATTTAACTGCCCAATAGTAAGTTTCATTCCTGTGAAAGAACATCATGAATTTACTACCGTTTACTGCTAAACGGTTCTCAATTTCCCTAACGAAGGTAATTTTAACTTTAACAATAACAAGAAATCATAAGATAAAAAGTTTAGAGATAGAAATACCATTCCTAAATATAGGATTGATTATTACTACTGCAGAGAGCAAAATTGATTGTATAAGAACACATAATCACCCTATCAAGGTGCAAATAATTCAAGCCTCAGAACATGAACGATGAATCAATGAATGGCGCCGAGATCCGTAAAATTAGGAAAAATGAATAAATAAGAATACCAAACTTAAACTTTACGCAGGTTTAAAGACCGTTCATGAATAACAGAGGCTTAGGAGAGTGACAATGCCCTAGAGACTGACCATATATACTGTAGCAGGCTGATAATGGTCTAAAGGGAAAGACGACCTGGACATAACTGATTTTGTTCAAGCGACATAACAAACTTATATACAAACGGTTGTGGATAACAGTGGTATAAAACTTGAACAATGTGAAACAGGCAATGGCAAGCTTAAACATTTTTTTTTCTATTATCAGTGCGGGTTAGAGCGAGAGAGTGAAAAGAAAAGCAATAGTATTATAGTGTATGAGCGTGTATGAAATACACGTGCATGCCCCCTAACCTAAAAAGACATACACGTGCAATAGGGCACCCTACCCTATACAGGCGAACTTTAGGCGAGTCATCTTGCGGGAGATACACTGGTTTTATGCATCAATGGCGACCCAGTCTTCTTTGCCATGACTGTTAATTGAGAAAACCTTCAGTAGGCAAGGATAACAAGGAAAGGGCCCTCGTCAGTGGTTGAGGTGTTGTAATATTTTGATATGTGTTGCTTCGCTGGGGGCATGTAAGTCTGGCGGCAGGGAGATAATTTCCCCATAATGTGACGTAAGCGCTGGAGATTGTCGGAGGAGGTTGTAAAAGGAAAAAATTCAGCAAGGACGACCAATGAGTCGCCATACACCATTTCAGCAGCTGAGGCATCCAGGGCGTTCATAGGAGTGGTCCTTAATCCCAGGAAGACCCAGGGAAGCTGAGTAAACCACTTGGAGTCATTACAGAGGGACATTTAACCTGCTTCGATTGTGGGGTTAAAGTGTTCAACCAGTCCATTAGTTGCATGGTTGTGGCCAGGTGTCTGATGTAGGGTGATGCCCAGGAGATTCGCTAATGATGTCCACAATTGAGAGGTGAAAGTTGTATCCCTGTCAGAAGTAATAACATTGAGAGTAAGACGGATGTACATAAGACGGATGTTGGAGTTTATGTGGGGATGGTTTCAGACCAATGTGTGGAGTGGTCAGTGACAGTAAGCCGGTAACGGAGTCTATGTGATGTGGGTAGGGAGCCTAAAACGTCGACGTGAATCTGGGCAAAACGCTGAGGTTGAGGAAAGGTGCCCATTCCTGAATCTGTGTGTAGATATACAATTGAAGTTTTGCATAAAGTACAGGCATGAACCCAATCTTTAGAATCCACCATGCCAAATGAGCTTAGTATTCAGTAGCTGTGCAGTAGATCAGCATGAGGGATGTGAGGGGCAATGGATTAAATCAAACATCTGTTGGTGCATGGCGACAGGTATCCACAGTCTAGGTTTACCAGTACTGATGTCACAGAGGAGGGTGGCGTTAGAGTCTTCAAGGGGCTTATGTCTTTCCAACGGACGGATGTGCATATTAACCAACAGGTTTGTTACTCTGGATTTTTTTTTGTTGGGATTTTGCCAAGACATTGTAATCCAATCCCAGGTGAATGGTGGCCAATGTGTTTCTTGACATGGCATTGGCAATAGGAGTAATTTTCCCATGGATGTGTTGAAGAATGCGGTTGTATTCAGCCCCAGTGATGAGATGTCACCATTGATGGGCGGTCCAGGTGTCGCACTGTAGAGTGAAAGCATGCACCAAGGGTATGTGGTCAGTGCAAATAACGAAGGGTGTACCCACTACGAAGTGGCAAAAGTAACACACAGCCAAATGCACTGCCAGATATTCCAGTAGAACTTGGAGTAGCCAGATTCTGCCTTGGACAGTTTTCTACAGAAGGCCAATGGGGGGGGAGAGGCATTGACCACCTGCACAAGTACTGTTCCAATAGCAATGTCATAGCCATCGGTGGAGAGAAGGAGAGGAGCATGGGGCATGGGAAAATTGAGAGAAGCAGTGGTTGACAGGGCATTCTTTGCATTGCAGAAGGCTGTTTCCTGAAGGGGGCAAGTGTGGCAGAGATGGCTGGCAAGAACCAGTGATAATTTATCACGTTCAAGAATTTAAGCAGTGCTTTGACAGTCGAAAACGTGGGGAGGTTTTCAACAGCTGATGACCTTTTAGGAAGGAGGTGGATGCCTTCAGGAATGATGCAGTGCTCTAAAAACAATACTTCATTGGCGCCAGAGGTACCCTTGTAACGAACTACAAGGTAAAACTACTTTGTCCAAGTAGCTAGTAATGTCGTGGATATAGGAGAATGGATAGAGATTCGGTTCTGTCTGCATGTTCAGATGCCTGTAATGCCCACAAGGGCGCAGGGACCCATCCTTCTTCAGGATGATGTGTAGGGATGATGACCATTGGCTTGATGCCTTTTGTCAATTCCCATTTCTTCCATTTCAGCGAATGTTTGTTTAGCGGCTACCAAATGGCCTGAGGCCAGATGCCTGAATCTGGTAAAATGTGGGGCCCATTGTCAGGATATGGTGATAAACACCGCGCTTGTCGGGAACCATGGGAATTTGACGAAGGTCTGGCCAGAAGACTTCTGGGTACAATGTGAGCAGATGGACGTAGCCACCTATTGAAGAAGAAATCCGCACTGATTATTGGGAATGTTATGTCAGCAGCGAGAATCATCCAATAGTATTTGGCACTCCCAAACGATAGTGTGATTGTCTCGTACCATGGTTGATGATCTCTCATTCATTGCCAGCAACAAGGTGGATGTTAGCAGGCTTAGAATGAATATGTCGTTTCCTGGGGAGGATATTGGTAGAAGGGCATGCCAAGCACCAGTGTCTACCAAAAACTGCACACAAGTACCTGCATCATGTCAAAAGAAAAGATTAGTGAGAGGAGGCCACCACCGTAAGGGATGGTCTTCTTACAAGTTTTTTGGCCACTGATAACCGTCAGTAGATTTCTTCGCAGCAGCCCGAATCTGGAGTAATAATAGGATATTTGTGGCTGATGGGCCCCAGTAAGTAGCTGTAGTGGTCATTGGTTGGAGCATGAGTGAGGGGCAGCATATGTCAGTGGTGGGCAGCATTGTCGCCACTCTAGCACATCATAGCATGGGCAACTCTGTTCTACCTCATTCACGTCAGCTTCGATTGGTGTTCAATGGTTGACCTTTTCCTCAGGAGTGGAGGCATTGATGGAGGTCGACTTGGGTCATCAGTTCCTTCATGGGCAAGATATCGCCCTTGGGGATGGTGGCGTGTGCAGGTTTGGATATGAGTTGTACACAAAGGGTATGAAGTAGGTTCACCTCCTGAGGAGAAACATCTGATTCAGATTTCAGGCAAGTGATACTGGTCATTTCCCTGAAGGTGAGTGAAGCGTTTTGGTCCCCCAACGGTTGTTGAGAGAGCTGATAAAGCTTGGCTATATTGGTGGCGGGCGATGGTGAGTACTGCTCCAGGAGGTACGTTTTAAGCGCGTCACACTCTATTGGGGCATTCCCTTGGTCGTATAGCCAATTGGAGATTTCCGGGAAAGAGTCCTCGGGGATTACCCCGAGGTCATAGTATGCTTTGCAGCTTGAGTGAGTCACACCCTTGATGCAAAACTGGACTTTGGTGCGCTAAAACCAGTGAAACGGTTCCCTACTGGCGAAAGGCGGCAGTTTCACTGATGCGGCGTGGTTCGGAGTCAGGATCTTCTGGCAACATCATCAAAGGGTAGTGCACAGCAGTAAGAAGAAAGGTGGTGGGTAGCTGGTCACTGTGGTGGTCACCAATGTAGCAGGCTGATAACGGTCTTAATGGAAAGATGAGCTGGACATAATTGATTCTATTCAAATGGCATAACTAGATTACATACAAACGGTTGGGGATAACAACGGCATAAAACTTAATCAATATGAAACATGCAATGAGAAGCTTAAACAGGTTTTCCATTATCATAAGAGAGAGAGAGAGAGAGAGAGAGAGCAATAGTATTAGTGTATGAGCATGTATGAAATACACATACATCACAGTACAGTATACATGATCAATATCCGAGCCTCTTCTCCATACAAGCTATGACCAGGGAGGGTCGGGCAATGATTGCTGATGATTTATCAGGTAAACCTATAGGCTCCCACAAACCCACCTTCTTTAGCTCACAAGGATGGTAAGGTTGCAGAAACTACAAGAAACTATCGAACTTTAGTGGGACTCGAACCCCAATCCAGCGATAGCCAGGTAGGGACGTTTCCAATAGGCCACGACAACCCTTGAGCTTCGTCTTTGGAGTTATAGTTCTTAGCATTACTGACTTAGCTAAGGGGGATATCTTTCTTTTAGTCTGTGCTAAGAATGTACAGGTAGACAGAAATTCTTTCTTAGGATATGCATCCTGTAACACCCTTTCTGCCCTTTGAGTTACCAAACAGCTACTTTAGAGAGGTATAGCAGAGGTGGTGGGCGGGGTGTACACACAGTTAGTGTAACTGGGTGCACTTCCTCTTATTGAGGAGTACCACGAATTCATGTGTCCAACTATACCAATCTTTTTCTTTGGAGCATTTTATCGCAAACCAGCAGAGATGACATTTTAAATCACATAACGTGATACAGATGCCAAATGAATAAGAGATCTGATATTCCTCTTGGAATTCTCATCTCTTTCGAGAAGGCGAAAACCGGTTTTTAAAAAGATCCTGCACGCCAAAATTAAAGAAAAAAAAAAGCCCATTTACTCGGGAAATAGTAAAGCTTTGCTATGTCACGCTATTATGCAAATCAGTAGATGTGTTACAAGTGAACTGATATGTATGACCAATGTGACTTTTTCTTGATTATGTAAAACTAGTGTACGTGACTCTTAAAAAATGACGGCTAAATATTTAGATAGATATGCATATATACGCACACGCCCTTACATATTCAACTCTTCCCACCCCGTACCCTTTTTATTACTATAACCCCTCTCGCCATTGAATAACTACTCTCGCTATCCTCTATCCGAGAGACGGGAGAGACCAAGTAGTTATACGTCTACGTCTATATATATATATATATATATATATATATAATATATATATATATATATATATTAACTATCTGTCACGCGTAGCAGGGTTTCCAAACGTATGACTAATTGGTCTTTCCCCGTCCCTCGGTAGGAAGAGAGGTATACCCTGGAGAAAGTGGTTATCTCGAGTTTTGTGTCTATGCATATCCTTCTAAATACTTAGCCGTTACAACTCATTAAAACCAAGATTCACTGTGTTTAGGAAATAAAGGAGTTGTAATGTATATATATATATATATATATATATATATATATATATATATATATAATAATAATAATAATAATAATAATAATAATAATAATAATAACAACAACAATTACATGGATTACAGAACTCTTAACTTTTTTTGTCTGTTCTGGGTTTTTGTAATATTTTTCTCATATTCTCCCGTAAACATAATTTTGGAAGAACCAAAATGAAAAAAATATTTCTTCAAGAAGATCAAGAGTTGTCAATATTTATTTTTTCGTCTCTTTAAACTCAAATATTTTGTTGTCAACATTAAACTGTATCTCAAATAGATTCAATTCACTTTGGAATATTTTTTAAAATACTAGTCAGCGTGCCGCTAATAACCATCAATTCAGTTAAATTCATGCATATATTTAATCTAAAGTTTAATGATGACAACAAAATACTTAAGTTTAAAGAGAGGAAAAAATACATATTGACGACATTTGATCTTCTCGAATAAATAACTTCTTCATAGTGGGTCTTCCAAAATCATGTTTACGGGAGAATATGAGGAAAATAATACAAAAACCGAGAACAGAAAAAAAAGGTGAGTTCTGTAATCTATGTAGTTATTATTATTATTATTATTATTATTATTATTATTATTATTATTATTATTATTATTACTTGTTGAGCTACAACCAACTTGGAAAAGCAGGATGCTATAAACCCACGGACTCCGACAGGGAAAATAGCTCATTGAAGAAAGTTCACAAGGAAATAAATAAACTACAAGAGAAGTATTTAACAATTAAAATTCAATATTTTAAGAACAGTAACATTAAAATAAATATTTCATATATAAGTTATAAAATGTTTAACAAAACAATAGGAAGAGAATAAGATACAATAATGTGCCCGGGTGTACCCTCAAGGAAGAAAACTCTAACCCAAGACAGGGGAAGGCCATGGTACAGAGGCTATGACACTACCTAAGACTAGAGAACAATGGTTTGATTTTGCAGTGTCCTTCTCTAAGAAGAGTTGCTTACCATACCTAAAGAGTCTCTTCTACCCTTACAAAGAGGAAAGTAGCCACTGAACAATTACAGTGAAGTAGTTATCTCCTTATGCGAAGAAGAATTGTTTGGTAATATTAGTGTTGTCAGGTGTATGAGAACAGAGGAGAATGTGGAAAGAATAGGCCACACTATTCGGTGTATGTGTAGGTAGGTAAAGGGAAAATAACCGTAACTAGAGAGACGGATCCAATGTAGTACTGCCTGGTCAGTCATAAGACCAATAACTCTAGCTGTAGTATCTCACCGGGTGGCTGGTGCTCTGACCAACCTACTACGAAGGAATTTTTATTAAAAGATTATTTTTTTTTTTTATAAAACAGATGAAAATGAAAATGCAGAATCTGAAAGGTCGAAAAGACAAGTTATATACAGACGATTAATTTCCTTTAAAACAATGTAAAAATAAAAATGTTCCCCTTATTTAGAGGTTTACAAATGTTAAAGAAAATATTTTCCAGTGAGTAATCAAAAGAAACATTTTCAAGTTTTAAATTTACATTAAACCAACGAATAAATTTTATCGTCTTTTACAATGAAGTGTTTTGCAGAGCCTTAGGAACATCAAAAAAATAAATAAAACATTACATCCGTGTAGCGTCGATATGACACATAGTCTATCTATTAAGATGAAAAATTAAACTCATATATCAAGTGGAATCATAAGTACAATTTCATCCCATTATGAAAGCATTAACACCATTGGTTTGACATTACAACGTGAAAAAATCCTATTATTTAAAAGGCTTATGTCTAAAACAAACTAGTATAATATACAACATCATAAGTCAGGTCATTCATCAAGATACGTTTAATTTATGACTTCGGACGAATCCAAAAGGGGAACAAAAGCAACAATTACAATATTAGATATTCGTATTATTCTTTATGATAATTAAATAGCTTCATTATACCAGAGACCGTGCTTATCATGTCAAAAGGTCATTACCTGTGAAAGTACAGGGTTAAATCTCTAGTAAATTGTCGGTGAGTCATATATCAATTTTTAAAAATTTTACTTGTCTTTTTAGAACCATTGTAAACAAATCTCGACAATTTCTGACAGTTTAGCGAAAGGGCGACTGTTCTTGAATGGCAGGAATGTTGTTACTACAATTTACACTTTAGTTTATCCTTCATTTCTCATGAGAAATCGCAAGTTCTTGAGGTAATATATAATTGAAAATTAATAACAAAGTGAAATAATAAAAAAAAAAAAACATTACATATTTGAATATCCACATCCGGTTTATGACAGTTTTTGCTATCATTGTTACATTAAGAGTAAGATTAAAAGTTCCATGAGACCACTTACCAACAACAGAAAATGTAGCTGTTTCTAGCCCATTGCAGAATAAAGGCCTCAGACACGTCCTTATTCATGTCTCAGATTTAGCCAGTTTACATAAAAACGCTGGCAACTGCAGATTGGTAATAGTGGAAGGCTTTAGTCTGATCGGAGACAGTAAACCAACCTAGTATCGGTGACCTTGATAACTACAACCTTGCTGATCATGGCGATAACCAAACCTTTTCACTATGTTAAGGTATCTTCACTAAGAAAGGGTATGCACACACACACACACACACACACATATATATATATATATATATGTATGTGTGTGTATACTATACATACATACACACACACACACATATATATATATATATATATACATATACATACATGTGTGTATATATGCCTGAATGAATTTATGTATAACATAACAATGCTACAACACTCTTCATGCGTGATTGTTCTAGTCTTTTACTTAACACGGTAAAATTATGGATTTCCACAAAATAATCAATACTTTACACATAGATAGATTATATAAATATTTATCATTACGTAAGCAATTGTATGTGAATATATAAAACAAATCCTCACGCTTCTGAAAGATATAAACTTCTGTATACTAAAGAACCTCGCATTGATAACATCCTCAAATTAATAATAATAGTTTCAACTCGGTCTGAACAACAAAAGAATAACAAAAAAGATGAGCTCAAAGAAGCAACGAGATAAGTACCGACACAAAGAACGTACAATGAGATAATGATTATCACATTGCTCTTTGAAAAAGATGAGTATCCATCATCCTTTGTCATTTTCTAAAGTATAAATCCAACGCTTGTTAAAATGTAATAATAATAACTCAGTAAAAGATAAACTGATGTAAAGACATGTTGAAGGTTACCCAGCCAATCTATAAAGCAAGGTAATCAAAATATGAATGAATATGTGCATATGCGGAATGAGAATAATTGAGTTAACAACGAACAATGCTGGTACACTGACTAAGAGGAAAAAACATGTAAGACATAAAAAGGAAGTTGTCTATTAAAAGTGATATTATATAGATGGAGTTGTCACAGAGACTGAAAAACTTATGCCCTTCGGTTTAGTTCCAAATGATTTTAAGAAAAATGCTTCAATTAATCTTCTTCTTTTTTGTCTGCATCTTTTCCCACTTCTATGTGGGGTCGATGTTTCTGGTCAGCTTTCTCCATCTACCTCTGTCCCACACTTCATCACCGGTTAATCCCTTTGATCGAAGGTCATCTTTGATACAGTCCATCCACCTTCGTTTTGGTCTCCCTCTCCTTGTCCTTCCCTGTACCTCCATTTCCATCACTCTCCTCCCAATATACTGTTCATCTCTTCTCATGACATGACCATACCACCTCAGTCTACTTTCTTGGATCTTATCTGATAGTTTCCTAACTCCTGTGGTACCCCTAATTACGTCATTCCCTATCTTATCTCTTCTTGTCCCCCCACATCCATCTCAACATTCTCATCTCCCATATTTTTCGTTTTACAGAATGTGCGTCGTATTACAGCTGAAATATTTATGAAGTTCATCTTATGATATTTTGAATTCCTATTAATTGAAGCCTTGACTAATTGAGAATGCTCAAAGCAGGCTTCAATTAATAGGAATTAAAAATATCATAAAATTAACTTCATAAATATTTCAGCTGTAACACGGCGCACATTCATTGAAGCGAAAAATATATACAGTTTATAGGTTAAAAGGCCTCTCATGAATGGCCGAGGGAAGGGACAGTGACATTGCCCTATCAAGCAGGACAATACCCTAGAGACTGACCATATATACATATGATCAGCGGCCAAACCCCCTTCTCCACCCAAGCTAGGACAAGGAGGGCCGGGCAATGGCTGCTGATGACTCAGGAGATAGACTTTTAGGCTCCCCCAAAGCACCCATCCTTAGCTCACAAAGATGGTGAGGTTGCAGCGACCAAAGAAAATACCAAGTTTGAGCGGGACTTGAACCCGTCAGGCGTTCACCAGTTAGGGACGTTACATCAGCCACCACAGCAGATGGACACAGGAATTCCTGGCACACCTCTCTAGGAGGGAATGTACCGCATTACACCCTTACTACGAGGCGGGTCCCTGTTTTTAGCAACACCCACCACCTCTGCCATCTCATCCTATACTATGTGTTTGGTTACTTGCAGCGCAGTAAGGATGTTACAGGGTGCACTTCCTTAAAGGATCTGTACCAATAATTCCTGTAGGTAGTAGGTTGGCAAGGGCACCAGCCACCCGTTGAAATACTACCACTAGAGAGTTATTGGATCCTTTGACTAGCCAGGCAGTATTATATTGGATCCCTCTCTCTGGTCACGGCCTATTTTTTCCACTTTCTCCAATGACCTCATACACCTGACAACAATGAGATTGCCAAACAATTCTTCTTCGCTAAAGGGGATAACTACTGCACTGTATTTGTCCAGTGGCTTCTTTCCTCTTGGTAAGAGTAGAAGAGACTCTTTAGCTATAGTAAGCAACTCTTCTAGGAGAAGGACACTCCAAAATCAAACCAATGTTCTCTAGTCTTGGGTAGTGCCATAGCCTCTGTACCAAGGTCTTTCACTGCCTTGGGATAGAGTTCTCTAGCTTAGCTTGTAATAATAATAATAATAATAATAATAATAATAATAATAATAATAACTGTACATAAAGATACATAATTCGTTGGTAAACGTTTACGAGATATATAAATCAAACATAAAAAAAAGGAAATTTGAATAAATGGTTTGAGTTCTTTATCAATCAAGCATTAGCATAAGAAATTGGATGTAAATCGTATAATAAAGTAGGTTTTATTCAGGATAACACTCCAATCTACAAAGAATATCATCTCCGGGAAGTCTTTCACCCTCCCCACAAAGAAACTCGTACGGAGCGAAATTTATACAAAGCTAATATTGAATTACACCGTAAACTGGAAAATATCGACCTAAATTATATGATAAATAGACAATTTATACCAAAAGACAACAATAAATGTCTTCTTTAAGAGACCATTTCAAGGAGCCTGATTTACTCTCACGAAAGTGACCATATAAATCAACAGCACCATCAAAGAGAAAGGATCACCCCTATACTAATCGATTTACACTGGCGGCCGATTAAAAGCGAGAACTGAATTTAAAATATGTACAATAACCCACCAAGTTATCAGAACCGGCCGTCCAAAATACTTGAGAGAATTGCTACATATTGGGCAGCCAACAAATCGTGTCGACACGAGAATAGTTACAGATGGCTTCAAACTATTGGAACCTAGATATATATATATCTACTTTAGGCTCCAGAGCCTTTAAATGTGCGGCCCCGAGACTATGTAATAAGGTCCCACGAAACATTAGAATGATTGAAGACATTAAGGCTTTCAAGAGGAAACTAAAGACTTTCTTATTTCACGAGTCTTTTGACAGCGACGATTCAACAGTAAATGAACAATATGTGATATGAAACGTTAAATACTCTGAACGAACAAGGTAAAACGACAGTGGAGGTCCTGTAGAGAGTGGGGTTCCCCTGCTGTATGGGACCGGAAAAGCAGCCATCAAAGTAAAGTAAGTAAGTAAAGGCCGTCCATGAAATGCAAAGGCAAAGACCAGTGACAATGCACTATCAAGCAGGAATGTCCTAGAGACTGACCATATATAAAAGTGATCGGAGCCCAAGCCCCACTCTCCACCTTAGCTAGGACTAGGAAGGGCCAGGCAATGGCTGCTGATGACTTAGCAGGTAGACTTGTAGGTTTCCCAAACTCCTATCTTTAGCTCATATATGGACGGTGAAGTTATAGACACTTCGAGAAACTATCGAGCTTGAATGGGCCTCTAGAGACGCAAAGAAAAGAGTTTCATTCAAATATAGGATCTGGCCTATGTTCAAGTTGTGGAGCATCAGCATAAGCAATATCTGTGTATAAGCATTAGTAAACAGATAAATATATATATCTCTATCGCCACAAACAGGAGACATGACATACAAACACCCAAACATACGCTGCCATATCCATATCACACAATAATAGGAATTAATGGGAGCTTACTGTTGTTCCTCATACCTTTCATTGATCTGTCTTCACAAAGCTCACCTTTCCCTTTCAATCTTCCCAAATTACTATAAAAATGATAGAGAAAGAAAACAAAGTAAATTTTGTTTGACTACTAAATATTTCAGTCTTTTCGGAGTAAACACGGTGATGGCAATTTCTTTCGAGTTACCGAAAAAAATTGTATATTGGTAAAGAATATAGATAAAAAACAAAACTTCCATTACAACTGAAAGCTTTAATCTCCAGTGAAAATTTGTATGTGTTGTCTGAGAAATATCTCTTGTTTATCGCAATTTTATGTCTTGATGACATAAGAAAGAATTCAGGCGCGTATTACTCATAAATGGATTTTTGTTGCAGGAATGATTGAGAATTTAAGAGTAAAATAACACATGTATTCATGGCACACCTTTCTTTGAGGAGGTGTACCTTGTCACACCCTTACTGTGTAGCCCCAACTACCACCTCAGCCATCTCTCCCTATGCAGTAATGGTGTGTCAGGGTGCACTTCCACAGAGGGAGATGTGCCTGGAATTTGAGTTTAACTGTACTTTCAAGGTTTACACAAAAATAAATAGGGAAAAGTTCTTACAGCTCATACAACCACACAGGAATACTTGCTTAAATGGATATAAATACATCTATATTAAGTAAACGTTACAGCAGACAAACCTCTTCAGCTAATTATGGTCTTTTAGTTAAACACATTCAATTACGAAATGGTATTGTTGTAGACACACATCAACTATGATTAGGCTTACACACACATATTGTATATCCAAAACAATAAACAAACTAAAAACCCAAGACATTCGTAAACATAATCAGACTAACATTGAGGAAACACCAAAGAAAGGAAGAAGGATCAAATTGATGAAATGAAAACTTGGAACAGAACGCCAATAGATGTTTGCTTTAAAGCATGAACATGGAAATATTATCAACAATAAAAATGGAGTGATAAAAATTGCAGAGGATTTCTATACAATGTTATACAATAGTGATATAAAAAAAACTTAACCAATAAAAATAATGAAACACCTGAGCCTGTACCAAACGTAACAATACGAAAAGAGAAGAAAGCATTAAAAGCCATGAAAAGAGGCAGCAGAGAAGTTGGCTTAACAATTTGATTCAAGAAGATGGAGGAGATTTCATGATAGGAAAAAACGCTGAGCTTTACAAAATATGTCTGCAAGAATTCTCTATACCTACAGCTTGGAAAAGATCATCATTATACTAATTCACAAAAAGGGAGACACTATAGACCTGAAAAACTACCGGTCAGTAAGTTTACTCTCCGTAATATATAAAACATTTCCAAAGATCAAATTCGGACTAATTGAAAGACAGGTATGGTATTCACCAACTGACCATATCCATGTAATTAACCAGCTAATGGAAAAATCAACAGAGTATGACAGACCAATATGTATGGAATTTATAGACTATGGGAAAGCTTTTGATTCTAATAAAACCTCAGCAGTAATGAAAGACCTTTAAAGACAAGGAATAGATGAACCTTTAAAACACTTTAAGTTATATATATATATATATATATATATATATATATATATATATATATATATATATATATATATATATATATATATATATACATATATGTATATATATATATATATATATATATATATATATATATATATATATAGATATATAGGAAGTGCAATCCTAATATTACATAAATATAGAGAGAAAATTCCGATTAAGAAAGTAGTTACACAGGGAGACCCCATCTCTAATAATTTTTTTAAATTTAGGTTAGGAAAATGTAGGAATTGAAAAGGTGATAGACGATTTGAACACAGATAGCAAAAATGTAGGATTGAAGATGAATTCGAGTAAAACTAAGATAATGTTCAATGAAAATACAGACCCAACAAATGAGTGTTATGGACGAACCGTTAGAGACTGGTAATGAATATACGTATTTAGGACAAACAGTGACAGTGAATGTTTCCCCAGGAAAAAGACCAAAATTAAAAGAAATATAAGCATGGGATAGAGAGCTTTTGGAAAACAAACTGAGAATATGAAAAGTTAGTAAAATGTCACTTTCTCTAAAAATAAACGTATTTGATGACACAGTCCTACCAGTTTTACCCTATACACAAGAAACTTGGAACCTTACTAAAACCTTAGAACGTAAGCTAGTTACAACTCAAAGAGCTATGGAAAAAATAATGATGGAGATAACACGAAGACACAGAAAAAGAACAACATGGATACGAGAGCAAATAAAAGTAGAGGACATTCTAACAATATGTAAAAAAAAAAAAAGAAATGGAAATGAGCAGGACATATAATGAGAAGATTAGATAATAGATGGACATTAAGACCACAGGGATAAACAGCCAAGTGAAGAAAGGAAACAAGGAAATAAGTAAACTATAAGAAAAGTGATCAACAATTAGATTAAAATATTTTAAGAACAATAACAACATTAAAATCGATCTCTCATATAAAAAAGGGGGAAAAAAGAGGGAGAGAAATAAGATAGAATACTGTGCCTGAGTGTACCCTTAAGAAAAAGACAGTGAAAGACCATGGTACAGTGGCTATGGCACTCCCCAAGACTAGCAGTGTTGTCAGGTGTATGAGGACAGAGGAGAATGTGGAAAGAATACGCCAGACTATTTGTAGCTAAAGGAAAAATGAGCCGTAACTAGAGAGAGGTATCCAATGTAGTACTGCCAGGCCAGTTAAAGTACCCCCATATCTTAAGCAGGGGAAGGAAGAGAAGGCGATGTATTGATGAACTAAGAAAGCTTGTCGGGTGTGGACTGGCATTAAAACAATAAACAGACATGAATGTAGCCTTTGTTCAGCTGAGGACTAGTGACAGCTGATGATGATGATGGTGACATATATATCCCTTTTATAATAAGGAGCAAGTGTCTAGATATACAGTGTGTATGTATATATATATATATATATATATATATATATATATACTGTATATATATATATATATATATATATATATATATATATATATATATATATATATATATATATATATATTTCTTTCAGGTCAATGCTTGGACCGAAAGTAGCAATCTATTAAACTATCACTCGTATTAAAAGCGGGGACATTTATAAAATCAACAACAACAACAACAACAGCAGCAGAATTAGTTCACATTAGGGTGAAAACTATTATAGTTTGTGCTCGAATGTATGAAAATAAATTGTATTACCTTTAAAAACAGCAACACCAGTAATAGGTAACAGCAGAACTAAATCGACTAGTATGTGCACAATGCTACCATTTATAATGACGCTCCGTAATGAAATTGCACCTGAATGTAATATTAGTGGACTGCGATTTAATTAAAAAGTTTACCAAATAAAGACAATAAATAATGAAAGGTAAAATAAACAAGACTATGAACAGAAACCTCTATCATCGTTTGAAATCATGAGAGTCCTAAAACTTTTCTATTCAAATTGCAATGCAACATAGGAAATTAGATTAAGAATAAAACAAAAATGGGTGAAAATAATCACAAATTCTCTTGGCACGACTCCCCCACCACAAAAAAATAATGATATGCGTTAAACAAATGACAATTGGCATTTCTGAGGACGTTATCAAATATCTTTGAGTAGAATTTCAGCTCTTACAAACACTGAAGAACCAAAGAAATAATTGTTTCATTAGAGATTTTCCTCTTTACTACAGAAGCTTCAGTATTACTAAAAAGGTTGATTAAAACTAGCTTTTTATTATTTAAAATAAAAGTAAAGGACCCTCTAATAAGAATAATAAAATATAATGATTCTGGCTGTAGATTAAGCTATGACTTTACATTATTATTATTATTATTATTATTATTATTATTATTATTACTTGCTAAGCTAAAACCCTAGTTGGAAAAGCAAAATGCTATAAGCCCGAGGGCTCCAACAGGGAAAATAGCCCAGTAAGGAAAGGAAATAAGGAAATTACAAGAGAAATTATTAACAATTAAAACAAATTATTTTAAGAACAGTAACAGTATTAGAATAAATATTTCATATATAAACTATACAAACTTTTAAAAAACAAGAGGTAGAGAAATAACATAGAATAGTGTGCCCGAGTGTAGCCTCAAGCAAGAGAACTCTACCCAAAGACAGTGAAAGACCATGGTACAGAGCCTATGGCACTATCCAAGACCAGAAAACAATGGTTTGATTTTGGAGAGTCCTTCTCCTAGTAGAGGTGCTTACCATAGTTGAAGAGTCTCTTCTACCCTTACCAAGAGGAGAGTAATTAGGTGTATCATAATGCCACCTATTAGCCAACAATTACATCAAAAACAACAAATGCAGCCAATAATGTCCACTACAAGATAAAGGCCTCGGATATGTCCTTATTCATGTCTGGGGTTTGGCCAGTTTTTATGACAACCTCTGCGGATTGGTGATCATGGAAGGTTTCAGTCTAATCGCTCACGGCAAACCAAAATAATATGGGTGGCCCTGACTAGTACACCTTTGCTGATTATGGTGATACACAAACCGTTACCCACGCCAAGTTATTTCTATTCTGAAAGTGTAAGTATATCATTTAGGTGAAAGGATAACAAGCTATTTCCCTAATGATCTTTACAAAACTATACCATTCTCCATAGTTGAATGATAATAATATTAAGAAAATGACAGATGTGCAAGAAATTTAATGAGTATCAATACCATGAGAGAAAGAATTATAACCCAAAAATTAGAGATATGAATTACCGTCTTCATCAGATATTAACTATATAAAAAAATTAACCTTTCTTGTACATTGGCAAATTATATAATTTTCTTTCCATACACATGCATATTGTGTCTATATATATATATATATATATATATATATATATATATATATACTATATATATATATATATATATATATATATATGTGTGTGTGTGTGTGTGTGTGTGTATGTGTGTGTGTGTGCAGGTCTGTGTGTACAAGCGCACGCATGACTGGACGAATGCTGCCACTTTCAAAGCAATTAGCCTTTGGAGAGATTTCTTCCTCATTTTTTTTATCGATCTATGATTTAATTAATCAAAAATTTGTATTAAATGAAATTATAAAGAAACAGAAGTTTACGGTGTACTGTTAAGTGAATCCGTTTCTGACTGGATAAACCTTAACATGGTGAAACGGTTTGAGTATCGCCATGATCAGCAAAGGTGTACTAGTTAGGGACACCAATACTAGGTTGGTTTGCAGTAAGCAATTAGAGAAAAGCCTCTCACTATCATCAATCCGCACTGGCTAACGTGGTTATGAAAACTCGCCAAACCCCATACATGAATAACGACATGTCTGAGGGCTTTGTCCTGCAGTGGATTAGAAACGGCTTCATTTGCTGTTGGTAACTGAATAAGCACATGCAGTATTTGAAGTTCTCAAATTTTATCTCTACTTTGTGTATCGTTCAGGCAGCTACGTTTAATAATAGCATCTTGTCAAAAATTATTCATCATAATTTTCTGAGTGAACGAGGTTTTTTTTTAGGAGTTAACGACGTCTCCTAAGCATATTTATTTCAAAATAAAAGAAAGAATTTTTTACCTCCTATCCGAGTATCAAAGCAATGACCTAATACAAATGACGGGAAATATGCATTCAGGGCCTGAAAATGCCATTGCTATTACACTATCACTTTACTTTTAAAGGAATTTCCTGTCGGGGGAAATTAAACTCGTTAAAGCATGAGCGTCTCGTGTAACGAGATATGCTCAAATTAATAATAAACGATGACTTGATGCGGCAGACGACACCGGGAAATGACAAACGTACTACGAAGAGGAAATGTTCCTCCGCTAAAAACAAGCAGATAGCGATATCAAAATGACTCTTAACTCTTTAGCTATGGTAAGCAGCTCTTCTAGGAGTAGGACACTGCAAAATCAAACCATTGTTCTCTAGTCTTGGGTAGTCCCATAGCCTCTGTACCATGGTCTTCCACTGTTTTGGGTTAGAGTTCTCTTGCTTGAGGGTACAATCGGGCACATTGTTCTGTCTTGTTTCTCTTCCTCTCGTTTTGTTAAAGCTTTTAAAGTTTATATGGAAAATATTTATTTTAATGTTACTCTTCTTAAAATCTTATTTTTCCTTGTTTCCTTTCTTCACTGGGCTATTTTCCCGGTTGGATCCCCTGGGCTTATAGCATCTTGCTTTTCCAACTAGGGTTGTAGCTTAGCAAGTAATAATAATAAATATAATAATAGGACTCTATGAAAGAAAATACAGATGCATTCCCCTCGATTTTTAATATCTCTGCATGAAATTCTATCATAATTGCATCAGTGCAAACGAGGGAAAATGGATTTTCATTCGATTTAAACTTCTCTTCAATAATGCTAGAGTGAAAAAATAACAGGACATATATCTTTCATCAATGCAAACGAAGGAAATAGATATTCATGAAATTTAAAGATCTTTTCCATAATGTTAGAGGTAAAAATAATAGTAGAATTAATATTTTGAATAAATTAAACCATGCCTCATTAACCTTAATTGGCTAACTCAGAGGCATGAACTCTGATTTTACATATGAAACTCAAAGCAGGAAAATACGGCTTTGGGCTATATTGTATGCGGGATACATCGGATCCATTGGGAATATTGATTTGGTAAATATGGTAAGGTAATTGATTGATTGATTGATTGATTGAAAGTTTTCTGGCAACCTAACATCTAAGGTCATTGTCGCCGATGGTAAGGTAAAATATGTGGAGTTTTATAGTCTGTAGTAAAACATTTAACATAAAAATTTAGTTATAAGGAAGGAATGGGGAACAAGTGGTAAAGCAAAACGTTAAAAAAATACACTTGTGGTTGTACAATCAACACCAAAGAATGAACGATTAAAATACATATATTTTTAATGCGCATCAAATTAGTCTACGGGTATTGCATTCCCTGTTCAGACTTGGAAAGCCTGGAAAAAGCTGTAATAACACGAAATACTTAGCCCTTATAAATATAATGCATTAGCATATAAATTTCTTTAAAATTCACTAGTATCAAAATAGAATGCAATTACCCCAATTACAAATTACGTATGATACACTCATAACAATTAATGCTTAGAAAAATGTTCAATGAGAGAAGGGGAATGAATGCGGTCCAATTTTCTGGAAAAGACATTTTCTGAAAGAACTATCTAGTAGTTATTTATTTATTTTTTTTTTAGTAAAGAGTTGCCCTTTTTGGAAAGCATATTGAAAATTTATTAAATAATTGTCCTCTACTGGCGATTCCAAATTAATCCAATATACGCAACCCATCTTACATACGTCTTGTCTGTAAGCCCTGTTACGGAATGGTAAAATCGTTCGTTTATTCAGGCCCGTATATTATAAATCTAAAGTGAGGAAGTAAATACATTATTCGTATAACGTAACCAACAGGTCATATAACTCACACTCACATAAACACACACACATATATATATATATATATATATATATATATATATATATATATATATATATATATATATTATATATATATATATATATATATATATATATATATATATATATATATATATATATATATATATATATATATATATATATATTATTACTAGCTAAGCTACAACCCTAGTTGGAAAAGCAAAATGCTATAATTATAGCCCAAGGGCTCCAACAGGGAAAAATAGCTGTGAGGAAAGGAAATAAGGAAAGGAATAAACGATATAAGAAGTAATGAAAATTAAAATAAAATGTTTCAAAAACATTAACAATATTAAAACAGATATTTAATTTATAAACTACAAAAGGACCTATGCAAGCCTATTCAACAGAAAAACATTTGCTGCGAGTTTAAACTTTTGAAGTTCTACTGGTTCACCTACCCGATTAGGAAAATCATTCTATAACTTTGTCACAGCTGGAATAAAACTTCTAGAGTACTGAGTAGTATTGAGCCTCATGATGGAGAAGGCCTGACTATTAGAATTAACTTCATACCTAGTATTACGAACAGGATGGAACTATCCGAGAAGATCTGATTGCAAAGGATGGTCAGAATAAGGAAAAATCTTATGCAATATGCATAATGAATTAATTGAACGACGGTGCCAGAGATTAATATCGAGATCAGGAATAAGAAATTTAATAGGCCGTAAGTTCCTGTCCAACAAATTAAGATGAGAATCAGCAGCTGTAGACCAGACAGGAGAACAATACTCGGTAAAATGAAAGAATTAAAGCACTTCCTCAAAATGGATTGATCACCAAAAATTTTGAAAGACTTTCTCAGTAAGCCAATTTTTTGTGCAATTGAAGAAGACACAGACCTAATGTGTTTCTCAAAAGTAAATTTCCTGTCGAGAATCACACCTAAAATTTTAAAAGAGTTATACAGAGTTAAAGAAACATTATCAATGCTGAGATACGGATTTTGAGGAGCCACGATCCTTGACCTACTTACAATCATACTTTGAGTTTTTTTAGGATTCAACTTCATACCCCATAATTTGCACCATGCACTAATTTTAGCTAGATCTCTATTAAGGGATTCACCAACCCCAGATCTACATTCAGGAGATGGAATTGATGCAAAGAAAGAAGCATCATCTGCATATGCAACAAGCATGTTTTCTAGACCAAACCACATGTCATGCGTACATAGTATGAAAAGTAATGGACCAAGAACACTACCCTGAGGAACACCAGATATCACATTCCTATACTCACTGTGGTGCCCATCAACAACAACTCTATGCAGTCTATTACTTAAAAATTCAATAATTATGCTAAGAAACGACCCACCCACTCCCAACCGTTTGAGTTTGAAAACAAGGG
>NC_090757.1:61288924-61316424 GCF_036898095.1 Palaemon carinicauda | reverse complement strand
ATTTGCGTCTGTTTAAGGTCTCTTTGTGACGGTCCGCACCCTCAAACTTTCTTAGTTCTTCAATCCATCGTTTTCTTTCCCGGCCCCTTCTTCTTTTACAATCTGTAGGGACCCATTCTGTTATTCTTAATGTCCATCTATTGTCTGCCATTCTCTTTATATGTCCTACCAATGTTAATTTTTTTTCTTATATGTTATTTGAATATACTCTACTTTAGTTTGCTCTCATATCCATGTTGCTCTTTTTATGTCGTTTAGTGCTATTTTATCATTATTATTTCTATAGATCTTTGATTTGCAACAAGCTTATGTTCTGATGCATAAATCAACATTGAAAGGCCCATCACATTAAATACTTTTCTTTTTAAAAAAAGTGACATTCTACTTTTCAGAATCTCATTTTGTTTATCAAATACTCTACATCCCATGCTTAGAATTCTTTTAATTTCGGTCTCGTGTCCTAGGGAAACACTGTCTGTCCTAAGTAGGTATATTCATTAACAATCTCTAGAGGTTCGTCCATAACTCCCGTTTATTGTCTCTGGATTTTCATTGAACGTTATCTTAATTTTACTCATATTCATTTTCAGCCCTACATTTCTGTTTTTTCTATTCAAATCATCTACCATCTTTTGTAATCCCTCCCACGATTTACTAAACACAACTATATTCTCTGCAAATCTTAAGTTGTTAAGGTATTCCCCATTAATATTAATTCCTTCATTTTTCCAAAAGCAAATTCTTAAAAAAAAATCTTTTAGGTATGCTGTGAATAATTTAGGAGAGATGGGGTCTCCCTGTCTAACTCCTTTCACAATCGTAATTTCCTCACTATCTTTATGTAGTTTGCAGTACTTCCTGTATAGTTATCAAGTGTTCGAACACAAGATCCTTTTATTCCCTGTTTTTGAAGGGCCTTCATTATTGCTTAGGTTTTAACTGAATCAAAACCTTTCTCATAGTCTATAAATGCCATACATAGTGGTTTGTCATACTATGTTGAATTTTTCATTTGCTTGTTAATTACACGGATATAGTCAGTTGTTGGATAACCACTTCTAAAGTCTGCCTGCTCTCTTGGTTGATTAAGTCACTGTTTTTCTATTGGGCCTAATATGATCTTTGTTATATATCACGGAGAGGAAACTTATTGGGTGGTAATATTTCAGATCTTTTCTGTCTACTTTTTTTTTTTTGTGAATTAGTATAATGATAAAAGTTTTTCCAAGCTGTAGGTATAGAGCATTCTTGCCGATATTTGGTGTAGAGTTCAGCGAGTTTTACCAAGATAAAATCTCCTTCGATTATTGAATAAACCGCTAGGCCATCTTCTTCTGCTGTTTTGCCTCTTTTCATACCTTTAAATGCTTTCTTTACTTCACTTACTGTTACGTTATGTTACTGTTACTGCCACTAGATTAGATTATCAAATCTACCTGTAAGCCAAGTTACTGGCCTATTGAAAAGTAAGCTGGAGGAAGAAAATACATAACAAAGATACCTCTTGGGTCTCTTTATAACCCTTTTAATACTCCATTGTTGTAGAATTTTCTTTTTGATCAACCAAAGACGAAATTACAATTTAAGATAGCAGCTAAATGTAGAAATAATCTAATGATCTGAATAGCAATAAATGATACAAATCACAGCTGATTATAAACTTTGAAAGTAAATGTTACTAAAGGTGGAAATTTTCAGATTTTCAGGCACTTACAAAATTTCAGTGCGCAAGCACACACACACACTGTATTCTTACGAAGCTGGTCTTCATGAGAATAGAATATCTTATTCACGTATTTCAGTTGTGTATTTAAAAGATGTATAGCCAGATTGTGAGGTGAGTTCCACTCGCGTAAGATTAAGTAAATGTATGTAAATTACATAAGACTTTTGTCATTCATTTAGTTATTTTTTCATTCAGTTGCTTATAGGCAAATTTACGTTATTTTAAAGAATTAAATTTTCATTTCACGTAGTTTAGTTACGAAGTCTTATGTTACCTTATAAAAAGGTATGCTGTATGACACACACATTAGGGATTGCATCATGTTTCCACGTGGTTGGAAGATGCAAGAAGATTCTAGACTAAAGATTATTCTTTTATTGAATGTTGTGAGAGGAGGTGGGTGGAGTTAGCTGAGAGAGTTGCCTCGCGGAGCAACAATAGTACCCTCCTTTCATAATGCCAGGTTGGTAACCTTAACACCGCTAGAGACAGGTCCCCACACTTCCAGAATGTATTAACTAGATGTTTCTAGATATATACAGGGCCTAGCAATGTACAGGAACGAGAGATACAGTATGACCCTTAGAAAGAGCCATCATCCAACAATCCTTTCACCAGCATCTATCCAGCCACTATGTATTTCCTCTCCAACGTGCATAGTGTTTCCTATCCAATGTGCATAGTGTTTCCTCTCAAACGTGCATAGTCTTTTCTCTCAAATGTGAATAGTGTTTGTTTAAACCCTGGAATTTCTGTGGTTTAAGTTATAAGAAGTGCCATGTATATGTGAATACAGGTATATCATTAAAATTAATTTGTTTTTGAGATTGGCCCTGTGAGATTAAGTTAAACAGTGAAGTGTTTTTATTTTTGCGTAACCATTCGGCATCTTGTGTGAGCCTAAGCACATAAAAGTAACAGTTAAGTATATGTAAGTGTAAATTTGATTTATTTTCTATAGTGTTAAAGTGTCAACTTTTTTCCTTAATTGTCAAAATTGAATATTTTCATAAATTAATTTCTAGTGGAAAAAGTGATTGTATAATTATTTGAAGTGTCTTTTCTTGTCTTAGTCTAAGGTCTGGTTCAGATTTAAATTGAGTGATTTATTTTTGGTATAACTGTTGAATTGTTATTTTTATAGAATACATTTATATTTGTAGTGTCGATTATTTCGATTACCAATACTTATTTCAGTGCTTTGCTCGTATCCCCTGACTAAGAACCGAAGTAAGAGGTTGATTTAAGAATAGTTCCTGTTAAAAGTAAAGATATCATCTAGTTTTGTTTTGAGTGTAAAGTAAAGAGATCTTTTAGATATTCAGTGTTCACATACATCATCGTCTGGGAGTTGCGTATTATTCTCAGAGCTTGGAGGTTTTCTCTCATGTATTAGATTATGTAATATAAAGCAGGTGAGATTGGGAGCTCGGAAATTTACGTAATTCCCTAGTCGTAATAGTGTGTGTGTGTGTGTATGTATATATATATATATATATATATATATATATATATATATATATATATATATATATGTATATATATACATATATATATACATACATTATATATATATATATATATATATATCATATTATATATATATATATATATATATATATATATATATATATATATATATATATATATATATATATATATATATATATATATATATATATATATATATATATATATATATATATATATATAAAGTAAAAATATTTTCCCTGTTTTTTTATTTCTATATAAAATGTTCATACCACAAAATATTCTTGCGTACTTTTTTGAAATATGGTGGTTACTGATAACTATATACAGTTAAACCCTCGATTTTTCCAAATAGTTTTGCAAAGAATACATAAAAAGTAAAAGTGGAGAGATTTCCATTTGATATATATATATCTATAGAAAGACCAAATACTGATAAATGACATGTCCTCGCCCCAATAACTGATTTGCAAAAGGATTTTACTTATCCACACATTAAATAAGTAAGTTGTGCCCCACAACTTCGACCGACCATGAAATGCATTTATCATAAAAAGAAATACGAAATATAAACAATACAGCAAAACTCATAAATAACAAATAACGTTAAAAAAAACTCACAAATGCCGTTTCATAATCCGATTGAAGTGTATTCTGAGTAATACTGATGAAAAAAAAATATGAATAAATGAATATTACAAATATTGCAAACACCACATACATTACAAAAAAAATCTATGAAACGCATTCAGCTCTGAGAAAATTTAAAAGACATTCAAAGCCAGCTAATTAAGAATATGAGGGCAAGTGGAAACAACAATACGCGTAAAATTTATTATTATTTTATTTATGTCATGTGTTGCATATATAATTTAGCAGTGTCTGTCATTCTCATATTTTCACAGCTGTTAGTTATTTATAAAAATGTTGATATACTGAATACAATTGTATAGCTAATAAACTGCTAGTTTCTTTTCAATTAATTTCCTGCATAACTTATCACTGCAGATTCAGGAAATAATATCATAAATGCAAAATACACGAGTCATTTTCATTTTCCATGAGACTGTAAAACTGCAAACATTTGTATATTTATTTTTCATTACGGTTATACTAGTGTATATATATATATATATATATATATATATATATATATATATATATATGTATGTATAAATATATGTATGTATGTATATATATATATATACATATATATATACACACATATATATATATATATATATATATATATATATATGCATACATATATGTATATGTATATAAAACCAAAACAAAATTTAGAAAACACTGAAGACGGTAAGAAGCATCAAATTGACAAAAAGAAGACTTGGAACTGGGTGCCAATAGATGTTTGCTTTAAAGGATGATAATGGTAATATTATCCACAATTGGAATAGAGTGATAACAATTGGAGAGGATTTTCATACAATGCTATACAATAGTGATATAATAAATACTTTCACCAAAAAAAATAAAGAAACACATGGGGCGGTATCAAACATAACAGTAGGAGAAGTAAAGAAAGCATTAAAAGGCATAAAATGAGGCAAATCAGCAGAAGAAAATGGCCTAACCACTTTATTTAATAATAGATAGAGGAAATTTCATCGTGGTAAAACTAACTGAACTTTACACCAAATGTTTGCAAGAATGCTCTATACCGAAATCTTGTAAAAACATTACTATACTAATTCACTAATAGGGAGACACAAAAGACCCGAAAAATCACCGCCAAATAAGTTTACTCTCCGTAATATATAACATATTTATAAAGATCATATATTAGGCCAAATAGAAACACAGCTAGACTTTAACCAACCAAGATGGTAGGCAAACCTTAGAAGCTACTATTCAACTACCGACCGTATCCATGTAATTAAATAGCTAATGGAAAAACCAACAGAGTATGACAAATTAATAATTTATCAATTATTTATTGCTGCCTTTATATGTACTGTATACTGAATAATTAATTATAACAATGAACATGTATATTTGTCAATCGTAGAAGTTATGTATTAACATGTGATGATACTAAGGTTTCATATATGTGAACAAAATTTCCTGTATTTGTTATATACCAACTTGCTTGGAAAGGCAATTAACCTTTTTACTCTCGACTTAAGGTAACATCTTGCACATTTTAATATTATTTTATTTTGACAATTGAAACGTTTACAAATATTCCTATAAATATTTACACAAATGTAACATTTCGACGCAATATTATTAAAGATTTTAGTTTATCATGATTATGGACGAAAGCTCGCTGTAATGCATAGACAAATAAAATAAATCATTTCAAATATGGCCTATAGGAAACTGGAAAGGGCCAAAGTGAAAATAGTTGAAATACGCAGTCTTCTGTCAATGAAACAAAATCTGCAAGATGAATAAACTGCTGCCCAACTACATCACACACACACACACACACACACACATATATATATATATATATATATAATTTATATATATACACATACACACACACACACACATATATATAGATATATATATATATATATATATATATGTATATGTATATCATCTCCTCCTACGCCTACTTGACGCAAAGGGCCACGTTAGATTTCACCAGTCGTCTTTATCTTGAGCTTTTAAATCAATACTTCTCCATTCACCAAATCTACTTCACGCTTCATGGTCCTCAGTCATGTAGGCCTGGGTTTCCCAACTCATCTAGTGCCTTGTGGAATACATTTAAAAGTTCATAGTTCTTAAACTTCTAAATAAATATTTAAACGATTATACTTCATTAATCCTTTCTCCTTCTATTGATATTTCATCTTCCACTAAAAGTTTCTGTTCTCATCATCTCCTTTTTTTTTTCTATTTATCTTACGTCTGACATCCTGTGATATTTCATGCAATTTGGTAAACAAGCATTGCAAATCCTGTGGCGTTATGCTAATAAAGATAGCGTCACCAGCATATTCTAGGTCAGCTAATTTCATATTACCAATTCAGTCAAATCCTTCTCCACCATACCCAACTGTTCTACGCATTACAAAATACTTGAGGACGATAAACAATATATATATATATACATATATATATACATATATATATATATATATATATATACATATATATACATAAATATATAAACACACACAATAAGTCTGTTCCCGAAGACGTAAAGTGACTCTAGAGATGAAGAATTAACAATGGGCGATTGCCACATTCCCATCTTGGGCATTATGAATACTCGAAGCCATCGTCCCCTTCTTTGTAAAGATCCTGTAGCATTCCTGATCTAACTATTTCCTGTGGAGAATATCTTTAAAATTTCTCTAGTTGCTCTTCAATTTCTCTAGTCAGGCTATTATCCATTCGTGACCCACTTTTTCATTACTTAAGTTTGCACTTATGCCTACTTTCTATTCGGGCAAGTGTTGCAGAACTCTCTTCATATATATATATATATATATATATATATATATATAATATATCTATATCTATATATATATATATATATATATATATATATATATAATATATCTATATCTATATATATATATATATATATATATATCTCACTCGTGATTTTAATCAATGTTAACATCAACCACAATGGCATTTAATACCGAATTCTTCTTTGGGAATGTATATCCACTGGAATTCATTTATGATAATAGCTTCTGGCTGGGCAGAGATTCGAACCCAAGTCTCGCACAAATGAATTCCAGTGTTTATTTATTCCTAATGTAGAATTCGCTATCAAATACTATTGTGGTTAATATTTACACACACACACACACACACACACATATATATATATATATACATGTATATAAACAGTATATATAAATACACACATGTATATATATATATATATATATATATATATATATATACACACATATATATATATATATATTATCATCATCACCATTAATAATAATAATAATAATAATAATAATAATAATAATAATAATAATAATAATAATAGCAGGAGCAATGTAAAATTTCAGACCTCCACCAACATTTACCTAGAGTCTACGGACATTTCCTTCTACCTTTCATATGCAGACTGTACAGTTGATGGTGAAAAAGTGCAATATTGATCCAGAATCATGATCTTGATCTGTATCACCTCCAGAATTTCATTGTTTCTTCCAATGCATAATATCTATCCACTACTAAAATTTGGTGGAAATGAAATGTGTCAATTTGTCTTGACGTAATCTTTAAAATTGTGAAAAAATGCAAATCTGAATCTAGAATCCGGATCCGGATCACATCCAAAATTTGAATTACGAACTATTCTTCGAAAACAATTATTCAAAAACAGTTGTTCGATATTAATTCTTAGAAAACCAATTGTTCTCACAACAGTTGTTCGAATTACCAATTGTTCGAAAAAGATACCTATAGAAATTGTTTGATTCTTCAAAGAAAATAGCTAGAAACAGTTGTTCATAAATATTCATTTTATAAACACTTACTTGGTTTATGTTATGAAGTACAAAAACTTAGTAATGATGGAAATAAAAAAAGAGACACAATAAAAAGAACATGAATTTATTTCCGGCTAATACAAGATAAAATAAGTTTAATTAAATGACATTTTAAAAACAAAATATCTGCAAGTTTACAAAGTGAAATGATATGAAATTGCTCGCAAATAATCGATCACATTCTGATACGTAAAGAATTGATCAGTAAGCGACTTCAAGCGTTCTGCAGACTTCTGTTATTTCTTTTTCCCTCTGTTACATTCGATCCCACCTAATAACTTTTCGATTTTAATTTCAGTCAGGGCTTGTTCTCTTCTTAGTGCTGCTAAGAATTTCCAGATAGTTGGATAACAACCAGAGACCCGATGAAGAAATGCATGGTGCCATCCTTCAATTATGTTATTTGTCTTGGGCAAATCTTGTACCCTTTCAAAACAGGACCACATTTCAATATCAAATTTAGGCGGGCGACGCGTAGTCCTACGGCCAGGCCGCCCAGTAATAGCATGGCTCTTCCTTTCTCGCTTTGAATAAATTAAGTCATGGCTTTTTGCAAAGGGTGTTTCCTCTAAACTACAAAAATCTTATTGAGTTTTCTCGGAAAACAAACATTGACAAAGAACAAAATATTTTCTATAGCTATCTTTTTTGAACAATTGTTAATTCGAACAACTGTTGTGTCGAACAACTAGTTTTCGAAGAATTAATTTTGAACAACTGTTTTCGAATAATTGTTTGCGAATAATTGTCTGGATACGCCAAAATTTAATGGGGTCTTCCATGACCTAAGATCTGTGGTGAAAGTTTCGTCAAAATCTGTTGAGTAGTTTTGACGTAATCCTGTTCACACACACAGAGATATAAATAAATAAATAAACCGACTCTAAAATATAACTTTCTTGGCGTAGGTAATAATGACAAAACCTGTTGATGTTAAATATTGCATTAATGTATTATGACTATTCCACAATGCAAGAAATACGTCAATAATCACCAGATACCAATTCCTTCAACCATTATCTTTTCGGAATTCAACAATTTTCTAAAGAAATATCATGATGGGTCGTTTTCTTTATTCCAACATCAGGTCTCTTACACAGACCACATATGTATTAGCACTGATTATTTTTAGTCGAAAATCATAATGAATTACTTAATATAATTCTTTAAGAAATACGCAAACAATGCAGTGAATGAAAAATTGTAAAAGTAATTTTCTAATGCATTTTCACCGATGGGCAACTGATCAAACAAAATAAGTTTGTATAAAAATATTTATAAGTAACGTGAGAGTTTGCATTCATAAGTAACATAACCACATGATTTATAAATGAGACAAACAATCAAACACATATGAACTCACTTAAAATAAAAGTATGGCGTCTAAAGATGGAAACAAATAAATTGAAGAATATATTTTCATCGCCACCTTAAGGCATGCATCAACATCATCATCGCTACGGTTAATGATTAAGAGTGGTTATTCTATATATACATATATATATATATATATATATATATATATATATATATATATATATATATATATATATACATATATATACATATATATATATATATCTATATATATACAGTATATATATATATATAAGAGAGAGAGAGAGAGAGAGAGAGAGAGAGAGAGAGAGAGAGAGAGAGAGAGAGAGAGAGCTATTTACAAAGACTCACTTACATTGCATTGTCTTTATCATGTTAAAGGCAAAGAGAAATTCGGTCACGTTCCCTGATCCCAGCAAACCATTTCCACTTCATTTTAGGTGGTCACGTTTATCAATCAAGTTAAGACAAATTGGGGACTTGCCATAACATTTGATGATACCTGATTAAAATTCTTTAGATTTTATTATGTAATAAGTGCGATGATTGACACCCAAGGGGGAATCGATGCGGACCTTCAGTAATCGTCGGGTAGACCCAATATAATTTTCAAGATTTTCATCTCGGACACTTATTCTGATAAACAAGAAATGATCACATCGAGTCCGGAAGGGTGTCCTTGAAACTCAAAAGTGTCCCAATATTCATTGGGTTTTGAAAATGAACTTAAAATCTACATACAGGTAAAAAGGTATAATTTCCCGTTGGAGTCCTTGGGCTTATAGCATCTTGCTTTTCCAACTAAGATTGTGGCTTATCTAATAATAATAATAATAATAATAATAATAATAATAATAATAATAATAATAATTTTATAAATATACTTGTCCAAAATGTAATTTTGGAAATTATACAGGGCTTACCAGCCAATTACAGGAGGTTTGCATTGATACCCATAGGGGTTTCAGTCCTCACACTCTGGTTCCATACTACATTAAAAATGATTTTCATACATAAGAAATATTTCTAAATTATGTAAAAACCACACCCAGTACAACCATTTCGAAATTCTCACACAAACATCAGAGGCCCTTTTGTTCCTTCTCTTAAAATCACTCTACATCAAGAAACTGTCACCTTCCTTATACAATCAAATCACCTCCACACCATTACATATTGCCTGTCTATAACTAACGCCTCTCCCTCCATTGTTGATCTGTTTTATTTAGAAGTGTTTACATCATCTTCGAGTACTTTTTCTCAAATCCGTCAGTTTTCATCTCCACATTTGTTTTTATCAGTATTATAATGGTAAAGGATTGAAGTTAGTCACAGATTTCTGTGTAGATACTAGCTTTTATACTAATTTATATTGTTAAGCATTTTATATTTTGTTACTTTACATGAATTAATTAATTTAATTAATTTCTAATATAAATATATTTTCATGTATTTACATACCTCTTGCTATCCGATTTATCATTATATATCAATAATTTTCCATTAAAATGGAACAAGTTAAAATGATCAACCCAACAGAGCAACCTAGATCATATGGAGAGATGCTGTCCAACGTAAATGTGCCCCTGGGTAGATAAAGGAGTATTGAAAAGAAGAATCTGTTAAATGTTCAGAAAAGCAGACAGCAGATCCTAATGACGTATGACATGCAAAGTTAGTGTAAGATTGAGAATAATCACGGAAGCGACAGTTAATATGAAAGGTAGACATTGGGAATTGATGGGAATACAAGTGAAATATTGCATTCCGATTATACTGTAGTGATTATACACACTAACCATAGTTCTTTTGGTTAATTTTTCATGGCCGGATGCCTTTCCTGCCGCCAACCCTCCCCATTTACCCGGGCTTAGGACCGGCACCAAGTTGAGGCGATTAACCAGTGATGAGGTGTGGGACAGAGGTAGATGGAGAAAGCTGACCAGAAACATCGACCTCACATAGAAGTGGGAAAAGCTGTAGACAAAGAAGAAGAAGAGGATTGTGCTGTAGTGACCTAAATAGCTGACCAGATTTCATAAGGCATATATGGTCAAGGGAAAGGTTTCCACAGAATAGTGAGAGGGATAATTGTAACTCTGTATAAAGGTACAGGTAATAATCATAAGTGAATAACATTACTTGGCATACCAATGTATGGTAGCACTTTCGTTTGAAAAATGACAGTAAATATAAGGACTAAAGAAGAAAGAAGAGTATGCGGCTTATAAAGGACCTTACCTTTTAATGTGAGAATATTTCATAACTAATGTAATCAATACTAGCAAGTAAATGTTTCTGCATCGCGTCAACTTTAGAGATCATGCTTTTTTTTTCTTATTTTACAACACAATGTTCATATGCAATATTTATCAACCTGATCTGATCGATTAAAGACAATCATGATGACCTACTTATACTGTCTAACCAGGTGTTCGCCAAAGGCATCACATAACTATTAGAGTTTCGAATTAAAATGTAATTTAGATTGCACCAATTAAATCACTTCTTTGAAATACACGAGATATAAAATTAAGAGACCAATCAAACTGACCTTCAGGAGAAAGGAATTTACTAAGTGATCAGTTCTCCATTACGAGAGGGTTTGGGTGGATTTTTAAAAAAGGTTTTAAGGGTTACTAGTGAACGGCAGAGGCAAGAGACAGTAACAATGCCCTAAAGACTGAACATATATACATATGATCAGCACGCAAGCCCCCTTTCCATCCAAGCTAGGACCAGGAAGGGCCAGCAATGGATGCCGATAATTCACTGGGTAGATCTATAGGCTCCCCCAAAACTCTAATCCTTAGCTCTCAAGGGTGGTGAGGCTGTAGACACTACAAGAAGCTATCGATCTTGAGGGGGGCTCGAACTCCAGTCCGGTAGATTGCCATGCAGTGATGTTTCCAATAGTCTATTAGTTATTTACATAATTATTTGGTCTCTTGAACTTAATGATTTTGATCAACCGATATATTTCTCTAAATGCAATGTATTCTTTAGAGCTAACTATTCTTTAAATTCATGGCTTACTTTGTTTGCATCTGCACCGTAATGCATATTCTTCAGAGCAAACTTAGGAAAAGTTTACAAGCAATCGAACCATTTCTAAAACACGAAAGGGCAGTTTTCCAGGTAGAGTATTAACATTGCAATATAACACTGAAACAACCGCTATACTATTCATATTTCATAATAAAATTGCATTAAAAATTCTTGAATTCTTCACACTGTTTATGGTTTTTTTTTTTTTTTAATGCCAGTCTATACCCGCAAATTTTCTCAGCTCCTCAACCCATTGTCTGCTCTTCCTCCCCCAGCTTCGATTGTAATCTCTAGGGACCCATCCTTTCATTCTTGTTTTTCTCATTTCTCATCACATGTCGTTTCCATAGCTCTTTGTGTTGTAACTAGCTTATGTTCTACGCCTATAGTATGGTTCCAAGCTTCTGAGTGATGCATATATATATATATATATATATATATATATATATATATATATATATATATATATATATATATGACCCATGCTTGACGGATAATGAGACGTCAGAATATGGATTTTTTCTTCATCTATTACAAAAGGTTCGTAAGTACACTATAATGTACACAGCTATCACTCTCTCAGGCACGAGAGCCTTGTCTACTTGAGCGCACAAAGGCAACTAACTCCCTTCGCTACCTAAATGCAATTTTGCTACAACAACATGCCGAGTTATAGGTCTTTTTGGAATGCTCACGATAAAAGAGTTCATTTACCTTGACGTACAACACATATCTACATACATGAATTAGGACACACACACACACATATATATATATATATATATATATATATATATATATATATATATATGTATATATATATATATATATATATATATATATATATATATATATATCCAAATAAGCAATGTACTTTAATACCTTAATGTCTGGATTCTCTTACCGACCTCAGGATCAGAGTCCCAAGGGACCAGGGTTCGATTCCCTGTCCGGCCAGAAGCTATTATCTTTGAGTGGTTTCTCATTGGGACTCTGATCCTGAGGTCGGAAAGAGAATCAATATATAAAGGTATTAAAGTATATGGCTTATTTGAATTTGAACAACATGTCTAAATGTGCATATATATATATATATATATATATATATATATATATATATATATATATATATATATGTATATATATATATATATAATGATAAATCTTTTCTTTTCAACGTGAAATTCATATAGCAACAAAAATAATACCATTCAAATATTCATCTCTAACGACTAAAGTTTGCTTAGCATAAACGATTACAACGGCCATTCTAAAATCTATATTTCAAAACCATGATAAACTTCCTTTGAAAACAATTCACAATATTTCACGACCTTATCACTTGTCTCCATAACCTAACATTTATATTCCATAACCTAACATTTGCAATCTACAACGTTAGCCAGTCTGCATTGTGATCTAAACATCTATATTTCATGGCCCGTCTCCAGCACGGACCACCTTATGAATTATGTCTTTCTTTCATGCAACACTGATAGAAAGGTGGACAGGTAATCGATTGCTTCGTACCTAAGGACAGGCATCAAATCGAATTTTCTATTTCCTTTTCCCAAAGTTCATTTGCTCCCAGATACTCTCTCTCTCTCTCTCTCTCTCTCTCTCTCTCTCTCTCTCTCTCTCTCTCTCTCTCTCTCTCTCTCTCTCTCTCTCTCTGCAGTAGAATTTGAATATGAAAAACTAGTGAATATTGTAGTTTACAGACCCCTAAATACTAAGGAGTTTGACATAATAATAGAAAAAAATAGATGATATATGTAGAAACCATAAAGACTGGAATATACTCCTATCCGGAGATTTTAACTTTCCTTTCGTGGATTGGAAAGAACGGATAGAAGAAAGTGGTTGTATATATACATATAAAAAAAAAGAGTAATAGTAGCGCAGAAGATAAGAGGCAATTTGAAAAGCTTCAAGATATGCTATTAGAACATAATATGCAACAAATAAACCACATTCCAACAAGAAAGGACAATGTTCTAGATTTAGTATTTGTGAATGAGGTGAATTATGTTAAAAGAAATAATAGTATATAACACGGGAATTTAAGACCACAATGTCATAGAATTAATAGCACATTCCAAAACAAGTGATCGCAGAGATAATCTAAACACAAAACGATGAGAAGGATATGGAAAATATATCTATAGTAGAATATAAAATTGTCAGAAATAAATGAAGAATTGAACAAAGAATGGAAAAATGTATTCGTAGGTGATAATATACAGGTAAATACGGATATACTGTACAAAATACTGGAGAAAATTGTTGAAAAATATGTACCGAAAAAAAAAAACAATAAACATCAGACATGCATACCAAGACAGAAGGATCTTATTTCAGAAAATGGAAGTAAAATCTTGCAAAAGAAAAAATGTATGGAAAATGATGGAAATGAAAAGTAAGATAAAAAAGAGCAGAACAAAAGATTATACAATCGAAAGAAAATGAAAAAGGGACATTTCAAAATATAAAAAAAAAAAACTCCAATGTACTTTACTCCTAAGCAAAAAAGATGAATAAAGGGAGATTAGAAATAGGCCCTCTAAGAATTAAGGACGGTTAACGAATAAAAAAAAAGGAAATATGCAACATATTAGCAGAAAAATATAAGAGTGAGTTCACGCCAAGAATTGCGAATGAGAATAATGAAACAGAAAAGAGAGAAGAAAATGTTGAATATCTAACAGATATAGATATTAATGAAGCAGATATTGTGCAGGCTATAAGCGAAATTATAAATGGATCGGCGGCCAGACCAGATGGAGTTCCAGCGATTTTGTTAAAAAAGAACTGAAGCCGCTTGCAATACTGCTAAGACAAAGTGTAGATATGAGCGAGATATATGTTAAACATAAATTAGCTTATATAACCCCTATTTTCAAAAGTGGATCAAGACTAGAGGCAAGAAATTATAGACCTGTTAGTCTAACATCACATATTATGAAAGTGTATGAGAGGGTAATAAAAAAGAAAATAATGAATCATTTGGTGAAAAATAATTTACTTAATATAGGTCAACACGGTTTTGTGCCCGCAAAAAGTACACAAACCCAATTGATAGCTTATTATGAAAACATATACAAAAATATGATAAATGAAAAAGACACAGATGTGATCAATCTAGATTTTGCAAAAGCCTTTGACAAGGTAGTAGTTGCAAATGACGAGAAATCAGATGAAGATCAGGTAATACCTGGCGTCCCACAGGGTACGGTATTAGCAGCACTACTGTTTGTTATTATGATCTCAGACATAGACTATAATGTTAAAAACTCTGTAGTGAGAAGTTTCGCCGATGACACAAGAATAAGTAGAGAAATTACTTGTGATGAAGATAGGAACTCACTACAAAGAGATCTAAACAAAATATATGAATCGGCGGAGATAAATAGGATGGTATTTAACTCTGGTAAATTCGAATCGATAAACTATGAAAACAGAGAAGGAATGGTATATGCATACATGGGACCTAATAACGAGACAATCACAAACAAGGAAGCAATTAAAGACCTTGGTGTAATGTTAAACAGGAATATGTTATGCAACGGACAAATAGCAACACTGTTGGCTAAATGTAAAGCAAAAATGGGAATGATATTCACACTTTAAAACAAGAAAAGCTGAACACATAATCATGCTTTACAAAACTTATGTACGTAGCACACTCGAGTACTACAATGTGATATGGTACCCACACTACCAAAAGGATATTGCACAAATAGGGAGTGTACAAAGGTCCTATACTGCTAGAATAGAAGTTAAGGACCTTGATTACTGGGAAAGACTGCAATTTTTAAAACTATACAGTCTAGAAAGGAGAAGAGAACGCTACATAATAATACAAGCATGGAAGCAAATCGAAGGAATTACTGAAAACATTATGGAGCTAAAAATATCAGAAAGAGAAAGCCGAGGTAGATTAATAGTGCCCAAAACTATACCAGGAAAACTAAGGAAGGCGCACAGGACATTAATCCACTACGCACCAGCATCGATAATGCAGCGACTATTTAATATGCTGCCAGCTCATCTAAGAAACATATCAGGAGTGAGCGTAGATGTGTTTAAGAATAAGCTCGATAAATACCTAAGATGCATCCCAGACCATCCAAGACTGGAAGATGCAAAATACAACTCTCTGGTAGATATACGAGGTGCCTCACACTGAGGGACCTGGGGGAACCCAAACATAGAATGCGGATAAGGTAAGGCTCCCTCTCTCTCTCTCTCTCTCTCTCTCTCTCTCTCTCTCTCTCTCTCTCTCTCTCTCTCTCTTACGCCTTTAGTGGCATTCCTTTTCTTTTCACCCATTATATTCTACTTAATAATTTAATACTTCTTAACTTAGTCGTTCAATTTAGTAAGCATTTCCATTACAGCATAATTACTTTACATTTTTCAATTTCATTAGTCATTCCTGCTAAATCCAAACATGTAATTTCGGAGAAGAAAAATAACAGTGATGAATAAAATTACATTTTATGACAAAAGAAAAGTACTTATGAAACACAAAACGATAAGATGACGAAAGAAAGAATATCAAATATTAACCGTCAGCGGAGTAACATTCTCAATATTATAATCAAAACTCACATAAGCTGCCAAAATAATTAAAGATAGCATTGAAAGGCCCTTTTAAAGGTTTAAAAGGGACTATGGATGGCAGAGGTAAGGGACAAGACAATATCCTAGTGACTGACCATATATACATATGATCAGTGTCTAAGCCCCTCTCCACCAAGCTCAATGGCTCTTGAGGACTTAACAGGTAGACCTACTGTAAAGGCTCCCCCAACACACCATCCCTTCCTGATATTGCAGACAAACGACTAAAAACTATAGAGCTTTAGCGAGCCCGAACTCCAACAGATTGTCAGAAAGGGGCGTTTTCAATAGTCTACTAGAACATCTAACCTGTCTCCTTATTTGGATCTCATAATGTTGATTTCAATAGGAAGATCCTTCTACTATGAACACTTGCATGGCAGAGATTGTGATAGTCTATTTGAAACGTCCCTTCCTAGCGCTCTGCGGTACTGAGGTTCAAATTCCACTTGAGCACGATAGTTTTTGTATTGTCTACAACCTCACCATCCTTGTGAGTTAAAGATGAGGGGTGGGGGGTAGGTTTGAAGGAGCCTATAGGTCTACCAGCACAGTCATCAGTAGCCATTGCCTGGCCATCCCTAGTCCTAGCTTGAGTGGAGAGTGGGCTTAGGTGCTGATCATCTGGATAGATGGTCAGTCTCTAGGGTATTGTCCAGCTAGTGCATTGTCATTGTACTTTGCCTCAGCCATTCATGAGTGACCTTTAAATCTTTAAACTCTATAAAGAATTTCACAACCATTTAGTGTTTGCTTCAATATTTTTGAAAGCATTACGAGTTTGTAGCCCTGAATATATTGATGATGAAATGAATGTAATTAGGTCTATAGGGAGGACTTCCAAGTACCCTGAAACTGCATTAGACGATGGATAAAGATCTGAAAAAATACCTTTGCTAACAACAATAGAGAAATCTATGATACAAAAAACTTACTTGTATTCTCATACAGTAACAATTTTAAAGATATTCCCCAATTATTAAAAGGTATCAATGTCAATGTAGCATTTAATAGCAATAACGCAATGAAAATAACTTTCATAAAGAATTCTCCTGGCTGTACCAAAAGATGTGTATGTTATACCCTCTGAAATTAAGGTGGAAATTTTATAATGGTCAAGATTGTAAAGGTTGGGAAGATAATTGGAGAACTTGAGAAAAACTGCAAGAAATGCTAAGATAACAACGCAATGTTTGTTCACGTTAGAGATCAAATCAGGTTATTAATTCGTCATATGCAAAGAAATTTGTTCATTCTAATATCTTATTAAAAAGAAACTTCATAGAAGCTAGTTTTATTAAAGAAAATATTGGTAATTTTTCAAGCAGGCTGAATTTGGTGACATCTGGGTTTTATCTTAGGAATTATGTATTTCGTGTTGTATAGTTTGTGTGATATAAATCTTTAAAATTGTACTTTCACACATATGTATATATGCGTACGTTGTCCTGTTATTTGTATGTGGGACTATAATTATATATATATATATATATATATATATATATATATATATATAAATATATATATATATATATATTAAAAAAAAAATGTGCAAAATTTATCATATATATATATATATATATTTATGTATATATATACATATATATATATATATATATATATATATATATATATATATATATATATATATATATATATATGGATGAGCAACCTGATAAAGTACCGAGAACTTTGGGTGTGGAGGAAATGCAACCGGGCCCCTCCCCCCAATTTCGATGAAGACACTGGCAGCAGGGTGACAGATTGGGTTTAACGTGATAGACAAGCCGTCTCTTCGGTTTCTACTCCTGATGCCTTATTGGAATTAGTATGGACCATCCGGGTCACTTGCCTTAGATAGATAAGGCTCTGTGCATAACAGGGAACTGGCTATCCTTTGATGAACCTAACCAATGAAACCTCTACGGATTTAGCCAGTCAACGGAAACAGAAAATGACAGAATGGCACCCAGTACCGGGCTTAGCAGGGTGCTAAGGATCTCCCCATTTATAAATACTAAAGAAAAATGGAAAACTGGCAATTGGAAGGTTAGATACCTGTATCAGATTGAGAAGTTATAGCAAGTGGAGAATGAATTTAGGAAATATAGATTAGCTATCTTAGCACTAAGTGAAACACGTTATAAGGGAATAGGTAAGAAAATTTTAAACCAAGGCAAAATATATATCTATCAGGAAGAACATATGGAGTAGGAAGAGAAGGGATAGGAATGATGATGACACCAAGAGCAGAAAACGCTTTAACTAAGTGGAGAGCTGTAAATAGTAGAGAGTTCCTTGCAAAGTTTAAATCAAAGCAGTGCAAAATGAGTGTTATAGTTTGCTATGCACCAACAAATAATTCCAATAAAAAAAGGAAACAGGAATACTATGAAGAACTGCAGATTGTCATATGTGCTGAACATGTTACACACTTGTACATTGTAATATATTTTCTTTTTTTTTATTGTATATCGCGTTCTCACCTCTCTGTTAACAGAACCGGTTTGAGCCTGTTTTTCCTTGCATTGATGTTTGAATTTTTGTGACCTTCTTACAACGAAACTGTTGTATGAAAAGCTTGCTGTCTGTTGAAATAAAGTTAGTTGCATTTGGTGACCAGTGGAGTGCCTGCTCCCTCCAGTCTGCCCCCTCACTGCTGTGCCCTGCTGTTTGAAGATGTCATCCACCGGACCTGACTCTTCTGCACACAGTGCCTCAATGAACCTACCGCCCTTCACAAGTGGAGAAGCGTTCACCTGGATCCAGCATGCTGAAGTCCAGTTTCGCATCATAAGCATGACTCGGTCAAGAACCAAACCAGATTACCTTCTCGTGGCAATCCTCGGGGACACTTTCCCGGAAATCTCCGATTTACTGAGCGAACAAGGGGACACCCCAATAACGTACAACGCCAAAAAAATCATACCTCCTGGAGAGCTACTCGCCATAACCGGCCACCCTCATAGTAAAACGTTTTTAGACCTCTCAACTTCAGTTGGGGACCCAAAAGTTTTCGCTCTGCATCAGGTATATGACCAGTATCGCTCAGCTGCAACCTACCGTAGACAGCTCTACTCATGAAGTTAATGTATTCCGTACCCTTTCGGTATGGCACCTACCCGAACCTATATGTGCTGCCATCCCCGATGTCGTTAATTTGCCCAAGAAGGAGCTGTTGACCAAAAGTCGACGCCCTTATGGACAGCCACTTCACATCATTGAGACCTCCATCAACGCCTCCATTACTGACAAAGTGGACAACTATTCAATATCGACCAAAGCTGATGTGAATGGTGTAGGATACAGATGCCCACCCAGTGATGTGCCGGAGCAGCGACAAAGCCGCCCACCACCCACATAAACCACCCCTCGCTTACACCCCAACTTACTAACACTCATCGGCCACAGTTATGATACAACCACTCCAAATTCAGGTCTGCTGCGAAGAATTGTTCGAATGGTTGTCAGTGGTCAAATAACGTGTAAGTAGGCCATCACTTATAGAAGTGGCCTCCCGTCACTAATCTTATCTTTTTACATGATGCAGGTACGGGCTTGCGATTTTTGGTAGACACGGGTGCGTGCCCTTCTCTTCTGCCAAGGCCACTCTCACATTACTGTTTGGAAGTGCCAAATGTAATTGAAAGTTTCTCATGGCTGATATCACATTGCCAATCCCCGGTGCGGACTTCCTCTCATATTTCCAACTCCTGGTTGATGTTGCTCACCGTCAGTTAATCAACTCGGATTCCTACTCCTAGACACCTCTCAAATCCGTCCCCTCCAACCTCTGTCTGCACATCAGCGTACTCACGGATACCTATGGCCACCTCCTGACATCGTACCCAGAAGTTTTCTGTCTAGAACTTTGTCAAACGGCCATGGTTCCCAGTAAACATAGTATTTATCACCATATAAAGTGTTTGCCATATTCAGACGTTTGGCACTAGATCGTTTGGCAGACTGTAAACAAACATTCACCGAAATGGAAAAAAAGGGGTCTTTGCCAAAAGCCCTAAAGACCATGGTCGTCACCCTTATACATTGTCCCTATGAAAGAAGGCTCTCTGCATCCGTGTGGAGATTACAGGCTCCGGGAGATGCAGACAGAACCAAATCACTACCTCCTCCCAAACATCTACTTGTACAAAGCAAAGGTTTTCTACACGCTTGACCTCCTGAAGGGGTACTATTAGGTGCCCATGATACCAAAAGACATCCCCAAGACTGCCATTCGATACATACACCTTCAATTACTTCTGTTTTGGCCTTCGTAATGCTGGGGGCACTTTTTAATGTCTCATGGACAGCATCTTAAGGGACATCCCCTTCGTGTATGTTAAGTGGATGACATCCTTGTGTTCTCTTCCTCAAAAGAGAAACACCTCCCCCATCTACGCATCATGCTCGACTGCCTACAACAGAACAACCCTGTAGTCCAGTATGACAAGTGTACCTTTGGCGCCAATTAAGTATCGTTCTTAGGGTATCACATCACTCCAGAAGGAGTCCACTCTCTCCCTGAGAAGTTAGAAGCCATTCACAACTTCCCTACGCCCTCAACCATCAAAGCACTACAAGAATTCTTTGGCATGATCAACTATTATCACTGTTTCCTGCCAGCCATTGCCACCACTATTGCCTCCCTCAAGGGCAAGCCAAAAGACCTGAAGTGGGGTCCCCTTCAAGAAACAGCCTTGTGCAACACACTCTTCCCATGCCACATAGACCTCTCCTTCTCTCCTCGGATGCCAGCCATGTTGCTATTGGGGCAGTACTTGAGGGGTTGGTCAATGGCTTGCCCCACATATTGGCCTTCTTCAATAGAAAACTGTCCAAGGTGGAATCCGGCTACTCTACCTTTGACCGCAAATTGCTAGCGATGAACTTGGTTGTCCATCACTTTTGCCAATTCGTGGAAGGTACGTACTTTGTCATTCGCATGTGCCACATACCTCTGGTGCACGCCTTCACTTGATATTCCGACATCGCCGACATCTCACTGCCGTGGCTGAATACAATTGTACCCTTCATCACTTCCCTGGGAAAATGAATCCTGTTGCCGATGCCATGTCATGAATATTGGCTGCCATTCACCTGGGATTGGATTACAACGCCTTAGAAGAAGCTTATAGAAAAGATACAGAGTACTAAACATGTAGGACATCCTGTACATCCCTCTTTTGGGAGGCTGTTCCTCTTAATGACTCCAACACAACCCTCTTCTGTGACATTAGTACTGGTAGACCTAGACCATGGATACCTCCTCCCATGTGCCGACAAGTATTTGATTTCATTCATGGTCTTTCACATCCCTTGTGCCGTTTTACTCCACAGCTACTGAAGACAAAGTTCATTTGGCATGGCATTACTAAAGATGCTAAAGATTGGGTACACGCCTGTACTTCATGACAAATCTCCAAAGTACATCGACATACGGATTCAGGAGTGGGCACCTTTTCTCAGCCTTAGTGGTGCTTTACCCACATTCATGCCGATGTTATACGTCTCCTACCTGTGAAGAGACCTGAAGGGGTGACGGGGGTGATCGTCTTGGAACTGGAAAAACACTCCTGATGACTGATGAGACGACTACTGCTACTCTACCCACGTGGCCCATCCAGGCAGACGAAGTGGCTAGAGGGAACACATGGTCCAGTGAGGCCGCCTGCAAGACGTCCTGGGCACCTATGTGGCCTGTTGAGGCATATGGGGCGGCTGGAAGGCTAGAGGGCACGAGCACATGGACCGTCATGGGTTCCAAGGACAAGGAGGAAGATGCGGCAACCGCTATCTTCGTTAACACTTCGGTCGAGGGTGAACCTCTAAGGCTCAAATGGGCCCAAACGGGCCCAAACGGCAGCCAAACTCTTTTGAACGGAGGGCTATTAGGAGACCTAAGGCTGTGAGGCTGACGTAGCTCTTCCCGTCAAAGGAGAAGCGGCTAATCCCTTGGGCAAAAAAGGGGGAACAGAAGGGTTCCTCGCCCTTGACGCCCTTGACAATGACCCAGAACAAATACTTCCCATCAAAGGAGAGCAGTGTTTTCTTGGACCTTTTCTTATTTGTAGCCCCATGAGTCCAATGCCAGACAGGCCACTCATCACTCAACGGACAGGGTCCTCACAAATTCACACTCGACCCCGGCATGAAGAGCACAAAGAGTGAGGATCTATCTCCCCATGTGAGAGATAAGCCTGATAGGGCTTATCACCAACTCCTGGACAATGTCGTATCACACGCTCGGGCTCCATGTTGAATGGAAAGCAATTAACACAATAACAAACACAAAGTGAGAAAGGAAACGCGGAGCACAACACAAAGGTAACACTGGTCAGATATGAGATGAAAGACGCACCACCTTGCCTCAAGTTGACCAGATTTGTACTGTTGATTATTCCCATACTTGACTTGGACCGGCTGAGTACTCTCGTACCACTGGGAGGGTTTGCGGGTACTGCAAGATGTACGGTATGGTGGGAAAACTGGGGAGGCATAACGGAAAATTCTGGTCGGTATAAGGCTAATGCCCCAGATCTCCTAAAAGAAAGCTTCAATCAAGTATACTGTAGTGGAATAACTGTAAATTTGATTGTCTGTTCATGAGCATGGCAAGTGAAAAATTAATGTTAGTGAGTCTTATCAAAGGAATTTCCAGTGTATAGTGGACTACTCTAAGGAAATATGTTGTCACATATGTTGTTTATCCTCTTCATCAATTCTGTAATACGTGAAACAGCTGGGGATGGTGGAGAAGGATTGGACTGGATTGGTAATAGGAAATTAGCTGACCTAGTATATGCTTATGACACTTCTTAATAGCAGAACACAAGAGTATTCGCAAAGCTTGCTTACCAGAATGCATTAAATATGACATGAGGCTGGGCTCAAGATGAATGGAAGAAAGACAAGAAATGAAGAATATGCAATGGAAGATGAAATATCAATGGAAGGACAAAGGATTAATGAGGTAGACTCATTTACATATTTAGTAACACATGGTCTTTAAAATTGGAGTTTAGTGAAAGATTAAAAAAAGAAAATAAGACAATGGCAAGGTTTAGTAAAATTTTAAAATAAAATTCACTGAAATTACATATGAAAATCAAGCTATATATCAGCTTAGTGAGACCAGTGTTACAGTATGAACATAAGTCATGGTATGTCAATCAAACTATCCAACAGATTTAGTATACTTGACTTAAATGGTAGGACAGAATTCGAAATGAAACTATAAGAGATTACTCAAGTGCCATATGTGAATAAGATCATGATGAAGGGTTAATGGGGATGGTTTGGGCAAGGTCTTCGCACTCCCAAAGAGATATTAGTTCACCAAACTTTTAATTAGGCACCACAAGACAGAAGAGTTAGAAGCACCAGGCCTACATGACTGTAGTATGAAGTGTAAGGTAGGAGATGATGAATTGAGAAGTTTTGGTTTAAAAGCTCAAGATACAGATGACTGTCGAAATCTAGCCGAGGCCCTTTGCCTCAATATGCTCATGCTATATATATATATATATATATATATATATATATATATATATATATATATATTATATATATATATATATATATATATCACCATCATCATCATCATCTCCTCCTACGCCTATTGACGCAAGGGGCCTCGGTTAGATTTTGCCAGTTGTCTCCATCTTGAGCTTTTAAATCACTACTTCTCCATTCATCATCTCCCACTTAACGCTTCAGTCCTCAACCATGTAGGCCTGGGGCTTCCAACTCTTCTAGTGCCTTGTGGGTCCAATAGAATGTTTGGTGACCTAATCTCTCTTGGGGAGAGCGAAAAGCATATCCAATCCATCTCCCTCTACCCATTACCATGATCTTATTCACATATGGCACTCGAGTAATCTCTCTTATAGTTTCACTTCTAATCCTGTCCTGCCATTTAACTCCCAATATTCTTGAGGGCTTTGTTCTCAAATCTACAAAATCTGTTGGATATTGTTTCATTCTCATACCACGACTTGTCCATACAGTAACACTGATCTCTCTAAACTGATATATAGCCTGATTTCTATATGTAATTTCAGGTGATTTGATTTCCAAATTTTACTTAACCTAACCATTATTTGATTTGGTTTTTTCAATCCTCCATTAAACTACAATTCTAAATATCTTGTATTAGAGATCACAGTTCGTAAATATTTGAATGATTCTACCTCATTAATCCTTTCTACTCCCAATCATATTTCATCTTCCATTGCATATTCTGTTCTCATCATTTGTCTTTCTTCTATTTGTCTTCAGCCCAACCTCATGTGATATTTCATGCATTCTGGTAAGCAAGTTTGGCAAGTCCTGTGGTGTTCTGCTAATAAGAACAGCGTCATCAACTATTCTAGGTCAACAATTTCCGGTTACCGGTCCAGTGCAATCCTTCTCCACCATCCCTAACTGTTCTATGCAACACAAAATCCTTGAGGAGGATAATCAAGATAGGTGACAACACATTCCCTTTGAGTACTCCACTGTTGAAAGGAAATTCATTTGATAGGACTCCAATAACATTAACTTTTCACTTGCTATAGACAACACATTCCCTTTGAGTACTCCACTGTTGAAAGAAAATTCATTTGATAGGACTCCAATAACATTAACTTTTCACTTGCTATGCTCATGAACAGACTTTACATATTTACATGTTCAAGAGCAACTCCACAATAACGCAGGACTCTCCCAAAAATTGGCCGGTGCAAACTATCAAAAGCTTTTCCATACTCCATAAATGCCATCAAAAGTAGATTTCTATATTTTACACATTGCTGTACCACATGTCTTAAATGAAAATTTGGTTAGCTTTTCATCACTCTTTCTCTCTAGTCCCTTTAGAATGAGCATACTATATAGTTTCATGTCAACTGACGTAAGTGTGATGCCTGTGTAATTATTGCAATCCGTTAGATATCCTATTTTTGGGCATTTTCACCAACACTCCTAGCTCCCATTCATCAGGTTTTGCCTCTTCATGCCACATTCTACAAAATGATCTTGTAAGTATTTTAGAAGTAACTTCATTTTAGGTAAATATCATTTCAGCAGTTATTCCATCATATCTAGGGGCTTTCCATCTCTTTAGTTTTTTTAGGATAGCTTCGACTTCAAACTCACTGAATTCAGTCATGGGCGCATCAAGGTCTTCTTCATCTTCAGGTATATCAATCAGATTGCCTTTCTTCATCTTCTGTTGTTATGAAAGATCCATCTCTCTTTTTTATGGGTGTGTGGTTCTTCTTATTTTCCCCAGTAGAGATTTCATTAAAAATCTTATGACCAATTCTTACATCATAGCCACACCTTGAATTCATAGCTTTGTCAGCCTCATCTGCGTTCAGGTCTTAATATTCTCTTCAGTCATTCATGGCTTTTCTTTCAACTTCACTATCAATACTGTAATATTCAGCATGTTCATCCCTGTAATTTTCATTACTTCCTCGAAAACTTTCAACAATCAATTTCCGTCTCAGTCTTCATTTATAGTATACCAAGTATTATTTGATATTCATGGTTTTCTCCTTGTAACTGTATGTCACAAAAATTCACAACCAATTGACTGATATAGTGCATGGTGCAAATTATGGGGTATGAAGTTTAACTCTAACAAAACTCAAAGTATGATTGTAAGTAGATCAAAGACAGTGTCTCCTCAACATCCGGATCTCAGCATTGATAATGTTTCTTTAACTTTGTATGACTCTTTTAAAATCTTAGGTGTGATTCTTGACAGAAAATTTACTTTTGAGAAACACATTAGGTCTGTGACTTCTTCAATCGCACAAAAAATTGGCTTATTGAAAAAGTTTTTTGAGATTTTCGGTGGTCAATCTATTCTGAAGGAGTGTTTTAATTCTTTCATTCTACCTTGTTTCCAGTATTGTTCTCTTGTCTGGTCTTCAGCTGCTTATTCTCATCTTAATTTGTTGGACAGAAACTTACGGTCTATTTAGTTTCTTATTCCTGTTCTAGATATTATCTTTGGCACCGTCGTTCAATTAGTTCATTATGCATGTTGCACAAGATTTTTCATAATTCTGACCATCCTTTACATTCAGATCTTTCTGGACAGTTCCATCCTGTTCGTAATACTAGGCAGGCAGTTAATTCTAAAAGCCAGGCTTTCTCCACCATGAAGCTCAATTATACACAGTATTATATTTTTACTCCAGCTGTGACCAAGTTATGGAATGATCTTCCTAATCGGGTATTTGAATTAGTAGAACTTCAAAAATTCAAACTTGCAGAAAATGTTTTTACGTTGAACAGGCTGACATAAGTCTTTTTATAGTTTATATATGACATATCTGTTTTGATGCTGTTACTGTTTCTAGAATAATTTATTGTTAATTTTTTCTCTTCGTTTATTTATTTCCTTATTTCCTTTCCTCACTAGGCTATTTTTCCATGTTGGAGCCCTTGGGCTTAAAGCGTCTTGCTTTTCCAACTAGGGTTGTAGCTTAGCTAGTAATAATAATAATAATATGTTCATAATATAACACCATTCTTCATGAATTCTCTGATCTTTGTCTCTTAACGTCTCAAAGACTGCAAATCGGTTCCTACATTCAATTGCAAACGTTTCTTTGTACTCATCTTTAAGAAGCTTAGTTGTATCAAACCTGAGTATCCTATCTACATTTCTGTTGGGTGCTTTCAATATATATATATATATATATATATATATATATATATATATATATATATATATATATATATATATATATATATACACATATATATACATA
>NC_090757.1:61268924-61286424 GCF_036898095.1 Palaemon carinicauda | reverse complement strand
CGAAGATATGTCAAAATAACGTAAGATATGGAAAACAACTGCACAGTAGAATACAAAATATTCCATGTTTTACCTTTAAACTTCCTTACAATCTCTTCACATTTAAGCTGATTGAAGAAGTATTTTAATTTACTCATTTAGCACAGACTTAGAGGGAAAACGAAAAATTGGGGATGGATAAATAATGAGCCATAATCTAAACGGAAGAACCTTAGGATATGATGGACATTGGCAGTAGAAGTAAGTAAATAGCCATGGAGTACTTGAACTCCGTAGGATATATATATATATATATATATATATATATATATATATATATATATATATATATATATATATATAAAATATAATATAATATATATGCACGTGTGTGTGTGCAACCTGGCAAAAACCATGGGTAAATATTTAGATAGATATGAACACACATACTCAACTCTTCTCACCCCCTCTCCATTTACTAAATACAATACGCTAGGTTGGACAATTTGTGTGAGATTGGTGTTTTCCGTGTGGTTGCCATTCAGCATGACAGAAATACACACACACATACGCACACACACACACACACATATATATATACACGTGTATATATATATATATATATATATATATATATATATACATACATACATACATACATACATACATATATACATACATACATACATTTATGACTACTGCAGGAATGAAAAAAAATCAGAAATCACGTTTTAAAAAAATAATTTTGATGAGAGAGATATAGTAAAATTATTTGTATAGGAAAACAACTATAAAGAAAATTTCTTGTAGAAACTCAAGAAAAAAAGATTTGAGATGGCGTTCTAAAATACCTATATAAAAAGATAAAAAAAATATATAGATAAGACAAATGCTGCCGAAGGTAGGTGTGAGTGAATTAAACATAGATGAGAATTTATATGAGAGAAGTATTCAGATGACCGTTGATAAAAAATTTAAATTAATTTATGAAAACTAGGAGTTGTATCAAGTAACACTAAAACAGCATAACTCACACTTCTAGCAGATACTGACTCATCCTATTAGTGGTCATATATAACCAGAGAGAGAGAGAGAGAGAGAGAGAGAGAGAGAGAGAGAGAGAGAGTTACAATTAGTCCATTTGCGGAGACTCCATTTGCTCTTGAGTAGAACGATTCATTTTAAGCATCTAACCTATTCTTGAACTCGTTTACCATGTTGCTGATTACTTCATCCATTGGGATATATATATATATATATATATATATATATATATATATATATATATATATATATATATATATATATATATACAGAGAGAGAGAGAGAGAGAGAGAGAGAGAGAGAGAGAGAGAGAGAGAGAGAGAGAGATAATACCTCAACAGGAATGTGAACTAAGAGAGCTTTGTGGACAGCTGAAGTCATGGATGGCCTTTAAACAAATCAAGATATATTATTATTGATTACCGGAAGTCGAGAAGAAATTCAATAGTTTCTGATCTCAACACCAAAGATCAATGAGATGATAAATTTACCCAAAGAAAGAATGGCTTATTTATTCATATTAGTTTAAGAGGAAACTTTTGGCCACAAATTCCAGGTTATCTAATTGCTGTTTGATGCATAAAAATCTGTAAGACTTTGCGCGGTCGAAATACCACTTAACATTCATATTTCTAAATCTGATATGTTCCAAAATATTCCAGTATGTTTTCTATGGTTATAGGTACTTGTACAGTTGGACACGGAAATTCCTGGCACACCTCACTCTGAGGAAATGCACTCTGTCACACCCTTACTGTAGAGAAAAATAGTGGAGGTGGTACGCGAGGCCACACACAGGAGCTCACCGCGCATTCAGAGTGCGACAAGGTGCACTTCCTTAGAGCGAGGTGGGCCAGCAATTCCTGTGTCCAACTGTACATGGTAGGGAAAATAGTTGATTCTTTATGTGCTCAGAAGAAAATAAGCATAACGAAATAGTACGCAAAGATGAAGAAAAAAATATGATGAAGAGACATAAAAATACATATATATTTTCCAGTCGTTTTATTGCTAGATTCCGAGAAATCTCGACCACCACACGACATTCTTTCGTGATTGCTAGGTGACAAATCGATGAAAATAAGGTTCTTCCAGAAAATATAACAGCAAAATATTCTCACTTATAGCACATATCCCATCACTGGTGTGAGAGGGTTTAGAAGTAACCCAGATATACTGTATGTATGCTTGCTATTGCCAGCATTTATTATCCTTCTACCGAAGATATATGCCACAGAAAGTGATTTAAACACTTAACTCTTTAAAAAATTTCTATTTTAGTGACCATCCCTTTGGTGTCATTAGGCGCCCTGGGTCACTTAAGTAGTATACGCAATCCGTCAAAAATGACGGCTAAATATTTAGATATGTACATACACATTCAACCCTTCTCATACCTTCCCCTTTACCTAACTTTAACACATCTCACTAGGATATGACTACTTACCCTCTCCACTACCCAAGGGACAGGGGAAAAACCGAGTAGTTATATGTCTGGCAATGCCACTGACCCTGACCATATATATATATATATATATATATATATATATATATACATATCTATCTATATACATACATAAACACACATAAAACATACATACATACATACACACACACACGCACACACACACACACACACACACACATATATATATATATATATATATATATATATATATATATATATATATATACATATATATATATATATATAAAACCAGACACTTCCTCTTCATCATACAGAAGAGATGTCCAATATCCTTCACTTGGTGTAGAAAAACATACTGTATCTTATTCCCCTGTATTTATTAACTACTGTCTTCTTCAAGGCTTCTTATAATGTTAAAGATCATTCGTTGCCCTTTCTCCTCAGCTATAGATTCCCATTATGCCATACTTTACATATGAAAAAAAAAACTTCCTTGCAATGGCGATAAGTAATGTTTGGCGTGCAAACTATCACTGCAGCAAAATTACATTTATAACAGCGTGAATAATAAAAGTCAACGTAACACATTGTTTACTAACCATTGCATGAAAAGATTCCACATAAAATTGTAGGAATAGCCACTTTCTTATACGTATATACTGTGAATGCATTGTTATTCTTATAAACGCTCCCATTAAGAGAGTTACTCTAGTGTATAGGAATCGTTCGTGATGTTAGTTATGAGAGCCGTTACAACGCCAAATGAATTTCGAGATAAATGGCTATCTTGGAGAAAATAAACAAAACATACCTGCGATACCTGAAAATCTTCTCACATGATTAACCTGCTCTATATGAGCGTCTACAAAACAACTCTGAAGTCCCATTTACCTTTAAATAATTCATCAAAATAAAAGAAAATCTTATGAAAAGTTTTCGTCAGAACCTCGAGGAAATTTATCCTTACGAATCGCCCATTGATTGGGAATACATAAAAGAGCTACTAAAATTTTTCTTAGCTGACACAATTTTCTGTTCTTAAATTATTACAAATATTACTATGAAATCTACCAAGCAATATCTCGGAGTGAGTTCACAAAATACCTTGTTACGATATTTATGTGGAAAAAACTGACAATTCTCGATCTTGAAGAATATCTGAACACTAAGGACCTGTCAGAAATTACTTTGATAAATCACTAATTATCTTTAATTTTAGAGACTTTACACATCGCATTAACAGGGGTGAATCATCCTTATTAGTTTTTAAAAGTGCCTGTCCGTACAGGAAAAAGATTTTGGAATAGACATTCATAAACCAAACTAATAATATGATATTATCCGAGGGACAGTGGAAAAGAGACTGAATCTGATCACCAAAAGGATTATCTAGGAAGACCGACCGCCGGATGGCCATCTTAGATCAAGACATCAACATTCAATCCAGTGAAAAATACAAGATCAAGAATTCAGCTGAAAGAAGTTGAACCTGGATAATCTTTCCCCAAAGCATCCACACTTTTTTAGATCAACGTATATAAATTGTATCAGTGAACTTCCTCTCATTTTTCACAGAGATGAGGGCCAATGTCTAGTGGTCGAACTATAGCCATTAATCTAATTTCCCTTTGTTTCTTAATTGAACATTTTTATTAAGAAATCTATCGAAATCTCACGTTATAGTTAAGAAATACACACAGATGTGTTAAAATCGCCACCCTCTCTCTATTACATATATACTACAACAAATGCAACCAGTTCTCATCCACTGCTACACAAAGGCCTCAGACAGCTCCTTATTCATGTCTGGGGTTTGGCCAATTTTCATCCCCAATCTGGCCAATGCGGATTGGTGATGGTGGGGGACTTTTTCTTATCGCTCACAGCTTTGCTGATCATGGTGATACACAAACCCTTTCATTACGTCAAGATATCCCTACTCAGATATATACATACATACATATACATACATACATATATATATATATATATATATATATATATATATATATATATATATATATATATATATATATATATATATTATAGAACTTATTAGACACATTATCTACAATAGTTTACAGTTTGAGAAACGCAGATTATACTTAGACTAGAACGGGACTTGGCAAAGTGCATACCCTCGCCATCGTCATATTTGTTACCATGGAAACTAGTTTCATGGAAATCGGATAAAAGTTGACCACGTTATAGCAAAAAGACGTTTTTGACCTTTTCATTACCTTGAAATTGACCTTTCACCCAATCACTCGTAAATTCTAATGAAATTGTCATTGGAACATGACCAAACATCCCGCCAAAATTCATGAAATCCGGTCAAACAGTTTCTAAGTTATGCGAATCACATACAAACTTGAATAAACAAGGGCAATGGCATCACTATATCATGTTGTACACCACAAGATAGACAATTGAATTTTACACATTATGACTTTAGTTTCATGCAAATTAGATAAAATTTACCACGATATAGCAAAAATACATTTTTAATCTCTTTATTACCTTGATATTGACTTTTGACCCAATCACTTACAAAATCTAATCAAATTGTCCTTGGATCATGGCCAATCATTCCACCAAATTTCATGGGATTCGGTCGCATAGTTTTTCTGTTATGCGAATCACAAACACAATCACAAATGTACGTCTAAGAAAATATAACCTTCGCAACGATGTTGGCGGATGTAATTACCGAACATTCGAACAACCATATCAGGACCTCAACCATAGGAAGCATAACTACTGTCTCTTGAGCTAATGGAGAAATGAATAAGAATTCCATTTCCCGTTTTTGGTCACGGCTCTGTGGCATATAAGGTTTTAAAGTCCCAGAGTGGAGTCAATAGGTGATGAAGTGTGGGACAGAGGTAGATGGAGAAACCTGGTCAAAACGTCGACCCCACATAAAAGTGGGAAAAGATGCAGACAAAGAAGAAGAAAGAAGAAGAAGAATGGAGTCAATAGGTGATGAAGTGTGGGACAGAAGTAGATGGAGAAAGCTGGTCAGAAACATCGACCCCACATAAAAGTGGGAAAAGATGCAGACAAAGAAGAAGAAAGAAGAAGAAGAATGGAGTCAATAGGTGATGAAGTGTGGGACGGAAGTAGATGGAGAAAGCTGGTCAAAAACATCGACCCCACATAAAAGTGGGAAAAGATGCAGACAAAGAAGAAGAAAGAAGAAGAAGAATGGAGTCAATAGGTGATGAAGTGTGGGACAGAAGTAGATGGAGAAAGCTGGTCAGAAACATCGACCCCACATAAAAGTGGGAAAAGATGCAGACAAAGAAGAAGAAAGAAGAAGAAGAATGGAGTCAATAGGTGATGAAGTGTGGGACAGAAGTAGATGGAGAAATCTGGTCAGAAACATCGACCCCACATAAAAGTGGGAAAAGATGCAGACAAAGAAAAAGAAAGAAGAAGAAGAATGGAGTCAATAGGTAAAATCATTTAACCATAAACTCCTTGAGATCCCAATTTTAAAATGTTATTTTTCATTGTTCGTTCGACTATTTAGAGAGAGAGAGAGAGAGAGAGAGAGAGAGAGAGAGAGAGAGAGAGAGAGAGAGAGAGAGAGATTCCATTATTTCGTACTCGAAAAAGAATACTAAAAATAAATAAATAGAACATACTAAGTTGTTTGAAAATATGACTTGGTAGGATGTATAATATTCCAGATAAAGCTCACTTGAAAATTAATATTAACTTAATGCAAACCTACATCAACTAGACATGAGAAAACCCTTTCAAAGCCAATTACAAATCTCAGACTCAGTAGGGAACATGATCAACCCTAACTTTCTTTTTTAATCCTTATTCTATCCCACAAAATAAAACAAAAGACTAATGGACCATATTGAAACTTTTCTTGTAGTTGGTAATTGAATTTTCTTCCTCGTGATAAGTGAGAAACAAAATTAATTACTTTCAATACAATAATCCATTTCTTCTTCTTCTTCTTTTCTTTTCCCACTTTTATGTGGGGTCGATGTTTCTGACCAGCTTTCTCCATCTACCTCTGTCCCACACTTCATCACAGGTTAATCCCTTTGATCGAAGGTCATCTTTGATACAGTCCATCAACCATCGCTTTGGTCTCCCTCTCCTTCTCGTTCTCTGTAGGCCTACCTCAATTTCCATCACTCTCCTCCCAATATACTGTTCATCTCTTCTCATGATACGACCATACCACCTCAGTCTACTTTCTTGGATCTTATCTGATAGTTTTCTAACTCCTGTGGTACCCCTAATTACTTCGTTCCGTATCTTATCTCTTCTTGTCACCCCACACATCCATCTCAACATTCTCATCTCTGCCACATCCAGTTTCTTCTCTTCTGTCTTCTTTATTGCCCACGTCTCCGTTCCATACATCATTGCCGGTCTCACAACGGTCCTGTGTACTTTACCTTTTAACTTAACACCATTTCATTTTCCTATTTCACATGAAAAAATTACTCTACTTTTTAGAATTTCATTCCAGGTTAAATGAATTTTCAATGACCATTTCAACCTAGTAATAGGTATTAATATGACATAAATATTGCAGTTACAAATAATAACGTAAAAATTAATCTTGGGAAGATGGATCGAAAGAAATCTTCCCTAAGATCAGACTATTAGCAAAACAATAAGGATTTTAGGAAAACTTAAATATTTGGCAGAAGCTTGCCAGATACAACACAGACAGTACTACATTAAGAGAGACATGCTTCTCAGGTAAGGCTCTTCACCAAAGTCAATGAGGAAAATAATTTTTCTTTTTGGAGAAACTTGCCAAATTATTTTTTTTTTTTCGGGGGGGGGGGGGGGAGAGATTGACGGTGTGGGTTTTGTTGTTAAGATTAAAATACTGGCCAACTTACCTCAAGGTCCCAAAAATATCAATGAAAGACTTATGACCTGGCAAATTCGATTAGCAAAATTACATTTCTTGACAGTAAAAAGGAAGGACACCTTGTTCTACATCACGTGGTTACAAACCAATATTAAACGGATTAACCTTAATTATTCTGATGATGCTGTACCAACCGTGTGTCACACGATTGTACAGGGTTCATTTTGTGTAAATATTATGCTTGTATCTTCGCTCTTCCCTCGTACTAAAAAGAACCTGAATAAACATGCCTGTTTTTCTCACCGGTAACGGTCTCGGTTTTGAACATGAAATTTCCTGTTGCATTAAGCTTTTGTATATAAAGGAGAGTGTTCTATAATAAACTCACTCAGTTGCTTTCATCCTGTCTTTGAGTCACAACCTTCTCTCGGCCCGTCACATTGGTGACCCCGGAAGTCAACTCGCTCCTCCCGCCATCCACACACCCCTCGCCCCTCCATCGTTGGTACTATGGCGGACTCTACGGAAGTTAATGCTGCGGCTCCCCCATTGAAACTTTCATCATTCGTCAGCGGAGAGGCGTTTGCTTGGTTTCAGCACGTAGAAGTCCAGTTTCGCATCAAGGGCGTGACTCGCTCAACCACCAAAGCAGATTATGTTCTCGCTGCGATACCAGAGGACACCTTCCTGGAAATATCCGACTGGCTTTGTGAACATGGAGACACCCCAATAGTGTATGACGTCTCCAAAACATACCTTCTGCAGCAGTACTCGCCGTCGCCAACCACCCGTATAGCAAAGCTTTTTCAGCTCTCGCAGCAACCGTTGGGGGACCAAAGGGCTTTGTTCGCCCTCAGGGAAATGACCAGTATCGCTCGCCTGCAACCTGCCGCAGACGGCTCTCCTCGTGAGGTGAACCTACTTCGTGCCCTTTGGATACGCTGTTTACCCGGACCTATACTCGCTGCCATACCCGATGTCGATAGTTTACCCATAAAGGACTTGATGACCAAAGCTGACGGCCTTATGGACAGCCACTTCAAGACCTCTATCAACACCTCCACCCGTGACGAAGAGGACGCCTATTCAACGTCAACCAAAGCTGACGTGAATGTCGTAGGACATACACGCCTACCCCATGACATGCCGAAGCGGCGACAAAGCCACCCACCAACCACCACTCGCTAGCACCCCAACCAACGACTTCTACAGCCACTTACTACCTCCCATCCGCCGCAGTTTTGCTACTACCACTTCAGATTCGGGGCAACCGCGAAGAATTGTGCCAAGGATTGTCAGAGGCCAAAAAACGTGTAAGTAGGCCATTGCACGTGGCGGTGGCACCCGTGTTTCTAATCTTTTCTTTTTACATGATGCAGGAACGGGCGTGCGATTTTTGGTAGACACGGGTGCTTGTCGTTCTGTTTTGTCAAGGGAACTCTTCAGGACACGTAGTAGCCTGTCTACGTCTGCCAATGTCCGCTTGATAGCTGCCAACGGATCTGCGATACCCACCTACGGTTACGAGAACCTCACATTATCGTTCAGAAATGGTAAATTTAATTGGAAGTTTCTCGATGCTGACGTCATATTGCCAATCCTCAGTGCGAATTTCCTCTCTCATTTCAACTTTCTGGTCGATGTCGCCCAACGACGATTGGTGAACGCAGATTCGTACTTGTCGACACCTCTTCAACCCGCCCACTCCAATCTCGCTTTCCACATCAGCACACCCACGGATGCCTACACCCAACTCCTCACGTCGTACCTGTAAGTTTTCCGTCCAGAACTTCGCCAAACACCCACGGCTCCTGCCATATCAAGACGACAGGACCCGCACCCCAGTTTTCGCAAAATTCAGACGTCTGGCACCGGAAAGATTGGCAGCCGCCAAACAGACGTTCGGCGAAATGGAGGAAATGGGCCTTTGCCAAAAGGCCTGGAGGCCTTTTGGCAAAGGTCGTCACCCTTACACATCGTTCTGAAGAAAGACGGCTCCCTCCGTCCGTGCGGGGATTACAGGCACCTGAACCTGCAAACAGAACCGGATCACTAACGCCCCCCCCCCACAAACATTGCCGACGTGACCTCCTACCTGCACAAAGCAAAGGTTTTCTCTACGCTCGACCTACTGAAGAGGTATTATCAGGTGCCTATGAACCCAGAAGACATCCCCAGGACTGCCATCACTACTCCGTTTGGTACATACATCTTCAATTACTCCTGTTTTGGCCTTCGTAATGCTGGGGCCACGTTTCAACATCTCATGGATGGCATCTTACGGGACCTTCCCTTCTGTGTATGTTATGTGGATGACATACTTGTGTTCTCCTCCTCAAAAGAGGAACGCCTCCGTCACCTGCGCATCGTGCTCGACCGCCTGCAACAAAACGGCCTTGTAGACCGGAAGTACAAGTGTACCTTTGGCGCCAACGAAGTAGCAGTCGTTCAGGATTTCCCCACGCCCTCGACCGTCAAAGCTCTGCAGGAATTCTTGGGCATGATCAACTATTATCACTGTTTTCTGCCAGCCATTGCCGCCACTCTTGCTCCCCTCTACACCTCCCTAAAGTGCATGCCAAAGGACCTGAAGTGGGGTCCTCTTCAAGAAGCGGCCTTCTGCAATGCAAAGAAGGCCCTATCAACTGCTGCGGCTCTCCCTTTTCCTATCCCACATTGCCCTCTCCTCTCCACCGATACCAGCGACGTCGCTATTGGTGCAGTACTCGAGCAGGTGGTCAACAGCTCACCCTGCCCATTGGCCTTCTTCAGCAGAAAACTGTCCAAGGCAGAAACGGGTTATTCTATCTTCGATCGCGAGTTGCTGGCAGTGCACTTGGTTGTCCGTCACTTTCGCCATTTCTTAGAAGGTACGCCCTTCGTCATTCGCACAGACCACATGCCTCTGGTGCACGCCTTCACTCGACAGTCAGACGCCTGGTCCGACCGGCAACGCCGACATCTCTCCGCCACGGCTGAATACAATGGCACCCTTCAATATGTCCCTGGGAAAATGAATCCCGTTGCCGATGCCCTGTCAAGAAACACGTTGGCTGCCGTTCAACTGGGATTGGATTACAACGCCCTGGCTGAAGCCCAACGACAGGATCCAGAGTATCAAGCATGTAGGACATCCTGCACGTCCCTCCGTTGGGAAGACTTCCCCCTCGAAGACTCCAATCCCCCCCCCTCCTCTGTGATGTCAGTACTGGTAGACCGCGACCTTGGATTCCTGCTCCCATGCGCCGGCAGATGTTTGATTTCATTCACGGCCTTTCACATCCCTTGTGCCGTTCCACTGCACAGCTGCTGAAGATGAAGTTCATTTGGCACGGCATTTCTAAGGATGCTAAGGATTGGGTCCGCGTCTGTACTTCTTGCCAAACTTCCAAAGTACATCGACACACGGATTCAGGAGTGGGCACCTTTCCTCAACCTCAGCATCGTTTCGCACACATTCAAGTCAACGTTGTAGGCCCCCTACCCACATCACAAGGACATCGTTACCTGTTTACCATCATCGACCGCTCCACTCGTTAGCGTGAAGCCATTCACATGGAAACTGCAACGTCCGCCTCATGTACATCTGCCTTACTCTCAGGATGGATTGCAAGATTTGGTATCCCTGAGCATATTACTTTTGACAGGGGTACCACTTTCACCTCTCAATTGTGGACATCATTGGCGAATCTCCTGGGCATCACCCTACATTAGACAATGCCCTACAACCCCGCTGCCAATTCCTTGTGATCCGACGCAGTCCGAAAGCATTCCTACTAAACATTCGCGGCAAAGAAGACTGGGTCTCCATTGATCATCTAAAACCTGCTTATCTCCTGCCAGATGACCCGCGCTACAGTTCGCCTCTCTAGATCAGGGGGTCTTATTTAACATGTACAGTATGTTATTTTTAGGGGGGGAGCCATGTACCAACCGTGTGTCACACAATCGTACAAAGTTCACTTTGTGTATATATTATGCTTGTATCTTTGCTCTTCCCTCGCACTAAAAAGAACCTGAATAAACATGCCTGTTTTTCTCACCGGTAATGGTGTCGGTTTTGAACATGAAATTTCCTGTTGCATTGAGCTTTTTTATATAAAGGAGAGTGTTCTATAATAAACTCACTCTGTTGCTTTCATCCTGTCTTTGAGTCACAACCTTCTCTCGGCCTGTCACAATGCTGTTCTTATGGCTCACACCTCAGAGTCACTTCAATACATCTCATACAACCATATATTCAATACACCAGTCCCCTGACTTGCATGTAATTAAAAATACAATTGGTCATTATATTAAAATAATTTGTTTTAATTGTTCATTACTTTTACTGTAGTTAATTATTTTCTCGTTTCCTTTCCTAACTGGCCTACCTTTCCTTGTTGGAGCCCCTCAGTTTATATCAGGCTGCTTTTTCCACTAGGGTTGTAGCTCAGCTAGTAATTAAAATAATAGCACCAACGAAAAACAGAATGTACCCATCTTCACCATTAATGTTACGCAACTTCTAGTGGTGTCATTTTATCAAATACTCTGCTAGCATTGCTTCATCTACTAATGAGATTGGTGGACATTTGATTAAGAAGACAAACATGGCTTCATGTACTTTTATACAGACTGTGGACCAACGTGTTCTCGAATGAACACCTCACTCTGACCACCAAATTTCGAGTGCGTAAATCAGCATGAATCTCAATTCAGCTCTATGGTGCAGAAACCAAGACCATGAATCAATGCCACCCCTAACAACAGGAATATTTACGCAACTAGAACGTTTACGCATGCCTGATGAATGGCTCTAGAGTCACATTTCATAAAGACGACTAAAAAGGGCCATGAAGAGAAGCACTGGTATATAAAACCCATCAAAGGACGGCTTAATATTTAGATAGATAGTTACACACACGCAACTCCCTCTCATCAAGGTATGGCAACTCTCTCTCCCCCTACCTGAGGGACGAATACTATTAAACAACCTGGAAACCACTGCTAGTTACTGTATAGTTTGTAGACGGAGTATTAACAATTGGGTAAGATCGCACTACAAATCTTGAGCTAAAAGGCCACCAGTGGCATGGCAGACAAGAATTACTTATGGTACAAACTCTTCATCTGATGTGTTTAACGTGTGGCAATGTATGCAATACCAGAATTAGCTAGCTGTTCCCTATCAATGCACACTCGGCAACGAAATTAACACAACAGTTCCCATTAGATTTCAATTGCCCCCCAAAAAATAAGTCCTTAGGTACTTAAATTTTAAATTCAAAAGACAAAAATGTTCATGAACTTAATATGGTATTAGCACGAAGTCCCAGGTGCTTGCTCCTTTTTCTTCTCTCTGTTTTTCTGTTCTTCTCTATGTTCTCCGTTCTTTAGCGATGTTTCAATGACAGTGGTATAAATGTCTCTCTCTCTCTCTCTCTCTCTCTCTCTCTCTCTCTCTCTCTCTCTCTCTCTCTCTCTCATGCAATTTTACTTCAAGGCCAAATTATTCCACAGATGACAAGATTGCCTACGAATTCTGTCACAGTGATGTCTCCTAATTAAATTAAATAATCTTAAGCATACAATACACTGATAAGGCACCAACTTGCGCGAATGCTCATTCTAAATTATACTTTACGTTGGAAAGCTAAAAAGAGAAAAAAAGTGACAGGAAAGTAATATAGCAACGAGGCCAGCGTCGAGCTATTGAATAACTGAATATCCTGAAGCTGAAGTTGCGCTCGAAGGCGAATGTTTATTATTAAATGAACGAGACCATCTACCTTCTTTCCCTCTGTCTCTCCATAACTCATATATCTCAACACACGTGGAAACTACAGACATATATATACACAAAGGGCCAGATGATTGATGTAATTCAAATATACATACACAAGAGGCCAGAAGATTAGTGTAATTCAACAAAATCGGTTCATGTTCTAAAAACTCCGCAAAACTTTATACAATGAATAAACAATATGGCTCACTCTCTCTCTCTCTCTCTCTCTCTCTCTCTCTCTCTCTCTCTCTCTCTCTCTCTCTCTCTCTCTATATATATATATATATATATATATATACATATATGTATATATACGTATATATAAGTATATATATATATATATATATATATATATATATATATATATATATATATATATATGCATGCGTGTGTGTAATATGTCTTATAAAACAGCAAGATGAAATTTATTCAATACTTAATTCTCCTTATTCATATTGAAGAATTTTTTCGTTAATTCATAGTTTATGTGAAAATATGTACTTATAAAAGTAGAAAAAATTAAAAATAATGTATATCTATATACACATACATATATATATATATATATATATATATATATATATATATATATACATATATATATATATATATATATATATATATATATATATATAAATTATATATATATATACTGTATATATATACAATGGCATTCAGCAAATGTTAAACAAAACCATACTTTAACTGGATCATGCACATGAACTTACACATAATGCGAATGAAAAACTGAACCGAAATCTATAACAAAATTGTGAATGAAAAGGTATTCTATGGAAATAACAAGGATTAAATACTTACTATCTTCCAAGGGTGTTGCAGCCGATCTTCCACTGCAAACCGTCTCATTTCTGGAATAGGGAAAAAATTATGGTAATGACTTGCAAATGTAAATATCAACACTACACTGTTTAAAGGTTTAAAGGCTACTCATGAATGGCAGAAGTAATGCCCAAGAGACTGGCATACAGTATATACATACTGTATGATAAGCGCCTAAGCCCCTACCCAAGCTAGGACCAGGGAGGGTCAGGCAATGGCTGCTGATGACTTAGTAGGTAGACATATGAGTTCCCCCAAACCACCCATTCTTAGCTCACAAGGATGGTGAGGTTGCAGACACTACAAGAAACTATCGAGACCAAAATTAATAGAAGGATAAGAAAGGGATGGAGAGCATTTGGTAAACAAAATTAGATTATGAAATGTAAAATACCAATTTCTCTAAAAAGATAAGTATTTAATCAGATGGTCTTACCAGTATTAACTTATATATCAGAAGCTTGGAGCCTTATCGAAACATAAGTTAGTTATTACTCAAAGAGGTATGGAAAGAATAATGATGGGAATAACACTAAAAGACAGCAAACGAGGCAACATGGATAAGAGAGCAAACTAAAATAGAGGAAATTCTAACAACTTTAAAAAAAAAGAAATGGACGTACGCAGGAGATATAATGAAAATGAAATATAATAGATGGACATTAAGTATTACAGAATGGGTCCGTATAGATTGCAAAAGAAGGGTGAGAAAACGATGGATTGACGAATTAAGAAAGTTTGGTAGTGTGGACTGGCACAGAAAGACCATAAACAGACGAAAGTGGAAGGGCATGTCTGAGGCCTTTGTTCAGCATTGGACTAGTAAAGGCTGATGATGATGTTATACATCCTGTATATAAATTTCTTTCTTGTCACGGTAAACGACATTATCAACGTTTGACTACTCGGTCTCTTTCCGTCCCTCGGATAGCGGAGGAGAGGGAGTAATCATACCAGGGTGAGAGGGGCTGTAGTTAAGAAAGGGGGAGGGGGTGGGAAGGGTTGAATGTTTAGCAATCATTCTTGACGGGTAACGTACACTAGTACACACACACACACACACACACACATATATATATATATATATATATATATATATATATATATATATATATATATATATATCTTAGACAGCTGGCCCAAATAAATTAGGGAGCAAACATTCTAATCTAGAATATAAAATCTTGGTGATGAAAAAATAAATTTGATAAAATCTACTATAAATATGAATTTAGATTTCATGTAAGAAAAAAACTGTGCTTCTTAAAAAACGCCATAATCTTAGAAATAGAGGAACTTTCGCAATCTGATAAAATGTGAAGACAAGTTTTTTGACCGAAACTTAAATTGTCATGTATTCTAAAAACTTTATAGTTGTAAAAAATATCTTATGGTTAAAATAGTGTTTTGTATACTTGGGAGCTGTCTCGAAGTGTTTTCATAAAAACCAATAGGTCAATCTTATATGACCAATACGTAATCTTACTAAATTGACTTCAGTTATTTGTAATCTAGTCTGATGATTCCCAAAGAGAAACAATTAGTTTAATTAGTTTCAATTTATTGTTTACTAAATAATTATTCCACAAATATTGCAATTTAGTTATCATAAAAGGTTTTACTGTACTTGCCTAGTTCTTAACGGCCATTTTAATGCAAACTTGTGCGAAATTTATAGATGATTTAGCAGCAGATTCTGCTTTTTCATTACCAACAACTTCAGCATGGGGAGGAATCCAGTTCATTCTGATATTTACTTCATGAAAATGGAATTCGTTAAGGAGCGTTTTAATATGACTCTTGTGTGTGTGTAACCTTTGAGAGCTTCTATGATACTTCTCAAATCGAAAAAGAAAAGATATATTCAACATTCAGTCCATCTTCAATTGTTTTAACAATGTTAGTTGTAGGAAAGAGGGCCAACAGTTCAGATGTAAATACTGATGCTTCGATATGTCTGAGGATACTGCAGCACAACGAGCACACATAGAAGAGTTAAGAATCATCAGTAAATATAGCATAGTGAGGTAATTTCCTTTAAATATGTTCCAAGGCATGTTGTTTATGGTGGCTCGGAGTACAATTGGATTTCTTGGATAAATAAAAAAAAGACGGAGGCATAATTTTTATGATCCAAGGAAGAAAAAATAACAACAGATGATTAACAAAGGTACATCATCGTGTTTTTTTTTAATCGCTTGTTCTCTCTAATTGGGAATGGGGATGCATGAGTTCATATATACACCACCAAGATCTAAAAACTTCGCTGTTCAAGAACTGGTGAACAGGATCGTCAAATCAGTTAGCATTGTTAAAAAATCTCGATTATAGGACAAAGAGGGCTCCCCACTTTCTCACGAAACTAAGCAATCTATAGATCTAAGACTCCTTTACAAAGTCTCAGGCCACGAGTATGTATTGGATATAAAGACTTCAAAGTACAATGAGATCCTGATCCATATATTTAGTGACCATATCTATTATGGAAAAGACTAGTACTTCGTAGATCACCACTAAAGTTGACCTACTTGCACCACCTTGTTGAGCGCATTATTACATTTTGATTTCATGTAATAAATATGTGCTTTCCAATGGTTGGCAGCGGTTATTAGATGCAAAATGTTTACCTTATCTCGGAATTGGATTTGACTGTACCCCTGTGGGAGATTTGTCTTGGTTTTGCATCCCTCTGTTATATTTGTGAAATAAAAATATTGCTTGATTTATTCCGCAATACGTCCCAACCTATCACACACACACACACACACTAACACACACACAAACACATACACACATATAATATATATATAGAGCATGGTTACTGAAGACTCCCCAAACATATTTCTGTACCCTTTTATAAAGGTAAAGGTGATTCAGGCAAATGCGAAAATTATAGAGGTATAACGCTCATATGTCATGCAGCAAAACTTTATGAGAGGATTTTAGAAAAAAGGGCGCGACACATCATTGAACCTCAGCTAGGCGAAGAACAGCATGGATACAGAAAGGACAGAAGTACATCAGATCTCATATTCGCCTTGAGGCTTGTTATTGAAAAATCATGGGAATACAATAGGCCACTGTATATAGCATTTATTGATTTGGAAAAGGCATTTGACTCGGTACCTAGGAACAAATTGTGGTGGTGCTTGGGAGAGGTTTATGGACTCGACGGTAGATTGGGAGCTGCAATAAAGAGCACGTACGAACCATGTATGAATAATGTAAGGACTGGATACAAGAATGAAAATAGGTTTAGAGTAACAACAGGTGTTAAGCAGGGAAGCGTTCTTTCCCCACTCTTGTTCATTGCATATATAGATGTAATTATAAGAAGTTTTAAGGAAAGAATAAATATCTCGGGAGACATTATGATTTTTGCTGATGATATTGCTTTCTGGACATATGATCGGGAGGAACTAGAAAGAGCATTGATAGCCTTGAACGATTGTTTAACAGAAGCTGGACTGAAGATGAACATTAATTAAACAGAAATATTAACAATCAACAAACAACAACAAGCTCCAACGAACATCATGATAAGAAATACGGTAATTAAGGACACCAACGCATTCAAGTATTTAGG
>NC_090757.1:61261424-61266424 GCF_036898095.1 Palaemon carinicauda | reverse complement strand
ATCTTCTCTGTCAAAACCCAAAAAGTAGTTCCCATGTCAAACCATTTGTTATCCGCCATATCTTATCAAACAAAATCCTTCCATTGATCTTCATAGGAAAGCATTAAAGGATTGCAGTCTCATCAATTCCTCTTTCTCATTCCTTTGGAACACTTTCCTCATCAAGATCTAACTCATAAATCCCGGTCAACTACTTATTACCATGACCATTTCCTCAAATATTTTCGACACTATATTAGATTTTTCCATCGCTGAGCCATTCAGTTCTGTCTTTCTTCAATCTTCCACAGTTAAAATTTTTCATGAAATTCACTACACTGACGTAGGACTACTTTCACTTCAGAAAGTATCTATCTGTTATGTATCCATCTTAGTATTTATACATATATGCATTATATATATATATATATATATATATATATATATATATATATATATATACATATATATGTATATATATTTATGTATATATACTTATGTATGTGTCTAACTATGTATTACAACAACAGCAACAACAACAACAAATGCAACTGTTTCTAGTCCACTACAAGGCAGAGGTTTCAGATATGTCAATTCATGGCTGGGATTCGGTCAATTTTTCATCATCACGCAGGCCAGCACGGGTTGGTGATGGTGGGAGGTTTTCGTCTGATCACTCATAGGAAACCTGTTGATCATGGCGACAAGGAAACCCCTTCACCACCTTAAGGTATTCCAACCCAGAAAGGGTTAATATATACCGTCTGTATATATATATATATATATATATATATATATATATATATATATATATATACACACACAAACATATATATATATATATATATATATATATATATATATATATATATATATATATATACACATACACATACATATACACAAACACAATCATATATATATATATATATATATATATATATATATATATATATATATATATACCCATTGACATATATACATCTTTACACACACACATATATATATATATATATATATATATATATATATATATATATTATGTATATGTAGATGTATATATACAGATTAAAGGATATAAATACATATTACTATAATTTCCTACAAGTACCTTGAAACATTAAGGGTGTAAAACATTCACCGACTACTATTCTTGCAAATGTAATCGTCTGTGGCTGCCATTTTTCACAGAAAATGTATGCCTTGCTAATCTCAAATTACGAGTCTTAATGCAACGTGTACGCAAGAAAAATGAGGCCTTACATAACAGAGGCTTTTAACTCACAAAATACAACATCCATTCAAACCTCAAAAAAAAAAGAAAAAAAAATGCGTCCATCATGGTTTAATTCATGAAATTACGGAAATCCAGCAAATTCTGATTATACTCATTATAAATTCCCAATTACCTTTACCTTTATCAAAGAATGAAACCGCAAAAGAGAACCCTTTTATAGGTACACTAACTTTGGGTTATTGAAAGACTATCACGTTCCAAACATGCAAATTAATTCCTCACGGAATGTTTTTACTGGGGAAAGAGAACGCTATACTTGACATGCAATTCTCCACCACGACCACTAAGGGTGGTATTCCCACGCACTTCAAATGACTATCAATCGATGAGCATGATGCAATGTTCGCTGGAAAATTCCTCAAATAATGAAAAGGTTTTGGAGCAGTATCCCAGCTACATAATTTGTCCCAGCTGAGGTCAACTGTTCCAAGCGTATCATACACTATCATATCTCTAACATCCTTTAAATAATCAATGATAAAAGCAACCAGCAAAGGAGACGGTTTTCCAAAGACAGTATTTATTTCTATCAACAAAGAATACAAGGTTGAAGACATATCAAAATATAGTATTGACAGTTTGATGTTCTTTTTAAACCATATGTCCTTTTCTTTATATATTATCTACGTTGAATTTATTCTTCATACCTTATATCAGGACACATTCCAAAAGCTTAAATAATTTCCCAAGTCTATAGTAACTTTGCGATTTTATAGAATTCATTATCATCATCATCTACATTATTAACTGAAAGCTGTAAACCAAGGGAAATATATACAACAGGGAAAGCAGCCGAGTAAAGATAATAATAAAGAAGTTGACACTACAGTAGAACACAATTAAATCATGAAGTAAAACTCTTATGAGTCAAATAAAAAAAAGTGCCTGACTGTACCATCCAGCAAAAGAACTCTAGTCCAGGACAGTAAGAGAGCTTAAAACAGTGACTATGGCACTTTCCCAGACTAGAGAACAATATTTTGATTATGGAGTGTCATTCTCCTATAATTATAATTCTTATCACAAAAATCTTGATTTCCTCACATCTTTTGTGATCACGGAGGACTAAAAGTAATTTGGGAGAAACATTGATTAATGAATACCATGTCATAAAAATATATACAGTTGCAAAGTCGCCAATTACTATGGACGCAGTTGAGACTATGAAGTATGTATTTCAACAATAAAGTAGTCTTAATTGAAAACTTAATATTTCTTTATGTTTCTCAATGTCAAGAGAATATTACGATAAAAATCATTAAGGTAAGAGATTTTTAGTTTACGGTCGAGATTTTTTATTGTACACTATATTCTTTCAACTTTTTTAGTTTGTATGTCACCCTGCGTGAAAATGTTTTCATGGTGAAACTGTCACTAACTGTATTAATATGCAGAATCAGGTTTATAAAGTAAAAAGTTAAAAGCTTTAACAGAATTTATGAAAGTGGTAATCTTCATTAATATCAAGTGAAAAATTTATTTCGTCCATATTTTGTAATTTATCATTAACGGAAGTCTACGAATTGTTTACAAACTATGAGAGAGAGAGAGAGAGAGAGAGAGAGAGAGAGAGAGAGAGAGAGAGAGAGAGAGAGAGAGAGAGAGAGAGAGACCCACCTTCTGCTATACGTTACTTAATTTGCATAGGAAAGGGCTAAGCGCTATGCAGACTTATACATCAACCTTAAAAGCTCTTATTATCCTCCTGTCTTTCAAGGAGATTTGTATACACACATCCCCTCCCAAAAGATTCGCGATACATTTTCCAGGTAACAATTATTGAACACTTACGAACACGCACACGTGTGAAGGAAGCAAGAAAGCCGGTTTTCGAAATGGGGAGATGAAAAGTAAAGTTAAGAAATACTAAGTAAAGTGTCAGTTTAGGGGGAAATAAAACCATTCTTCAAGTACACCACATCGATATAATACATAAAACGCAAACATACAAACATAATATACTATATATATCTATATATCTATGCATACATACACACACACACACACACACATATATATATACATATATATATATATATATATATATATATATATATATATATATATATATATATATATATATATATATATATATCTTTCGACGTGAGGATACCTTACGGTGGTGAAAGATTTTGTGTATCGTGAATAGCAAACCTGTACCATTCAGGGCCAACAAATTAAGTTGATTTGTTGTGAACGATCAGACTAAAATCTGGCACCATCGCCAATCCGTAATGCACTAGCCAGCTTAGTGATGAAAGCTGGCCAAATCCCAGACGTTTATAAGGACATGTCTGAGACCTTTGTCCTACAGTGGACTTGAAACGGCTGGTTTGTGGTTGTTGTTGTATAGGTCCATCTGCTGATTCATCAGCAGATATTGCCTTGCCCTTCTGGAGCCTACTTTGGGTGGAGAGAGGGCTTACGGGGCTGATCACACACACACACACACACACACACACACACACATATATATATATATATATATATATATATATATATTATATCGTCAGTATCTAGGGCATAATCACTGTCCTTTGCCCCTCCTATTCATGAGCGACCTTTAAACCCTTTACACCTTCAAGTGTCTACATATTAATCGACCTAAGCAACAGCAACGCCAAGATTTATGAATGTACAAATTTACTTTAAAACGTTATTAATTCGCCCAGGTTAATGTTGGAGCCTATAACATTCCTTCTTAGAGACCTTTCATATGAAAAAGTAATGACTGAAGTATGAAAAGGTTGGGTTCAAAAATCACAGAAAATATACATCACATTTCCAGGCATGTTCAAATTTTCCCCTCGTTAAGGAATAGTTGAAAATAGCTTCTGAAACCATACAATATATATATATATATATATATATATATATATATATATATATATATATATATATATATATATATATATATATATATATATATATATATATATATGAGTCTTATTAAGAAAAGATGTAAATGATAAATTAAAATGGTAAAACCACACACACACACACACTGATAGTTGCAAAATTATGCCTTTATATAACAATAGAAATATCTTACTTTCTCACATCTTCAATCAATAGAAAACTACATGACGCAATACCATCATTACAGTGTCAAAATCTTCTATACCCTGTAGAACCTAGATATAGTATTTCCACCTTACATTCCCTCAGTAGAATCCCCACAACTTATCCTTCTATCCCTAGTCCCCCCACCCCCTCTCAACCCCTGATATTCTCAAGACAAAGGAATGTGTTACATCACTTATCACCAGCATCCGGTAAGTCGTTATCAGAGAGAGAGAGGGGGGGGGGGGGATGAAAAGTAATATGGCTGCAAACGTTATTGCCTCTCCTGGAGTTGGTTCGTTTCATCTCGACATTTGTTTTACAAGCACGTACATGTGTCTATGTATATTGCATTTAATGTCATATATACATATATATATATATATATACACATACACATACACATACACACACACACACACACACATATATATATATATATATATATATATATATATATATATATATATATTACGGATGACGAATTACGCAAATTCCCGAGCTCCAAAACTCACTTGCTTTAATTTTACATAAATCTGTTACACTTGACAAAAAAACCAAGCTCTGAGAATATTACGCAGCTCCCAGACGGCAATGTATATGAACACTGAATATCCAAAGGTCTCTTACATTACTCAAATAAAAACTAGGTGATTAGTTG
>NC_090757.1:61221424-61253924 GCF_036898095.1 Palaemon carinicauda | reverse complement strand
TTATACTATACTCAATTTTTTTTAATAAGGCGCATTTGCACCGACACAGAGCGGTGCCCTTTTAGCTCGGAAAAGTTTCCTGCTCTCTGATTGGTGAGAATTATCTCGTCCAACCAATCAGCGATCAGGAAACTTTTCCGAGCTAATAAGGCACCCCTGCGAGTCAGTGCAAATCTACCTCACTAAAAAGAATTCACTTTAGTATACGCAACCCATAAGAAATGAAGGCTAAATATATAGATATGCATATACACGCACCCCCTTCACCAGGATATGACTACTCCCTCTCACCCTTACCCAGGGATGGGGAGAGCTTGGCGTATACGGAAAGACATATATATATATATATATATATATATATATATATATATATATATATATATATATATATATATATATATATATATATATACACATACATTTATATATACATACATATATATATATATATATATATAGGCTATATATATATATATATATATATATATATATATATATATATATATATATATATATATATACACACATACATTTATATATACATACATACATACATACATATATATATATATATATATATATATATATATACATACATTTATATATACATACATACATACATATATATATATATATATATATATATATATATATATATATATATATACTTACATATATATATATATATATATATATATATATATATATAGGGGAGATTCTATCTCTCATCTTTCTACTACCTATACCCCTGTTCAGACCCACAAAATTTAACTAACAGCCAAGCTTATAGGGCTTTGTTTAGTCATAGAGACATTCTACATTCATAAGGAAATGAGCCTACACCGATCAATCTTCAACACAAAAGCATTCAGAGTTTGCTGTCTTGTGAGTAAAGGGTTACTTGTAGAGACAGAGACTTATTGCCTAATGCCTAGGGCATAAATCTCCGTACGAATTTTTCAGCCGCAGGTGTCTGGGAATTTTTCAGTCGTAGCCATGAACTCCTGCGATGTAATTGGTAGTGAGTGTATTGGGTGTTCAGTACGGGTGAAGTACAAGTGATGTACTTGCTGCAACAGAATATATACCCTGAAAAATCATGTAAATATCGTGCATTAGTACCAACGTCATCCGGTCATTGTACTACATACCTATTTTTTGCCGCAATTGCATCGTACGGTGCAAGCACGGACCACGTACTTCTTTTAATTCCGTACGACAAACGTGCGTGGCTCGTACTTGTGACGCAAGTTACACGCACGACCAATGTGCGGAGATCATGCCACAGAAAATCCTACGGCACGTAAGTTGCACGTAAGTCACACGTGCGTCCTGTCTGCGACTACAAATTTTCTTGACTGCCGCAAAACATTTCAGTGCAGCGAGTGAAGATTCTGCGGCTGGTATACGATGGCCTACGAGGTCCAAGGCTGTTCGTGCCCCTTGCGTCACACCCACGATTTCACACAAATTTTGCCCGTTTACCCCCCGTAGCTGGTAGTACGGCCATTTGTGCCCACTGAATTATTCTATGTTTGGGTTCCCCCAGATCCCTCAGTGTGTGGCATCTCGTATATCCACCAGAGAGTTGCTAATGCATTTTCCGGTGTATTTTGCATCTTCCAGTCTTGGATGGTCTGGGATGCATCTTAGGTGTTTATCGAGCTTATTCTTAAACACATCTACTCTCATTCCTGATATGTTTCTTAGATGAAATGGCAGCGCATTAAAGAGAGAGAGAGAGAGAGAGAGAGAGAGAGAGAGAGAGAGAGAGAGAGAGAGAGAGAGAGAGAGAGAGAGAGAGAGAGAGAGAGAGAGACGACATATCTATTTTAAACAAGATGTTTCATAATTTACATGATATATTAGATTTGCAAGAATCTTGGTGCCATATTCGAACATCGAAATGTCCATTTGAACGATCATCTCACATTTATGTGGTACTAATCTCCCCTTTTATGAGATATTAGTCTTCGGCCCCGTTAAGTAAAAGAGGACATCAAATGCTCAATATGATCCACTTCGTAAAGTCTATTAAATTCAAATGTCCACTGTGATGCCTTTGTTCTCTCCTTATAAACAGTATTATTATTATTATTATTATTATTATTATTATTATTATTATTATTATTACTTGCTATGCTACAACCCTAGTTGGAAAAGCAGGATGCTATAAGTCCAGGGGCACCAACATGCAAAATAGCCCAGTGAGAAAAGGAAACAAGGAAAAATATAATTTTTAAGAAGAGTAACACTAAAATAAATATTTCCTATATAAACTATAAAAAACTAACAAAACAAGGGGAAGAGAAACAAGACAGAACAGCGTGCCCGAGTGTTCCCTCAAGCAAGAGAACTCTAATCCAAGGCAGTGGAAGACCATGGTACAGTGGCTATGGCACTACCCAAGACTAGAGAACAGCGGTTTGATTTTGGAGTGTCTTTCTCCTAGAAGAGCTGCTGACCATAGCTAAAGTCTCTCTTCTAACCTTAACAAGAGGAAAGTGAACACTGAACAAAAAAAATAGGGCTTTCCATTTAGAGGCAAGTGATAGCAAATCAGTTCCACTTTGCAAGTCGAATTACATAATTCAGGATTTACATTTCCCCATGAACTATCCTTCATACAATTCCTTTCTCAGGCATGGGACATCTCCATCCTTCAACCTGGCTTTGTTTGCAAGAGGACGCCACACCATCACTGTTTTTCTTTATAGAATTGAACGCAATGTAATAATAATAATAATAATAATAATAATAATAATAATAATAATAATAATAATAATAATATCCGCAAAGATTGTGGAAGAACTAAAAATAAACCTTCTAAAAATACTTTTCTATCATCACAAAAGCTCCATACATGTCATATACCAAGAGTGTTCCGGCTGTGGGTAGTAGGTTGTCCAAGGCACCAGCCACCCGTTGATTTGCTACCGCTAAAGCGTTATTGGGTCCTTTGACTGGCCAGACAGTGCTACGTTGGATTCCTCTCCCTGGCTACGGCACTTTTTTATTTTGCCTAGACATTCCACGAATAGTCTAGCCTATTGTTTCCACATGCTACTCTGTCCTCAAACACCTGAAAACACTGAGATTACCAAACAATTCATTTTCGCAACAATGTAATTGTTCATTGGCTATTTTCCTCTTCGTTAGGGTAGAATAGGCTCTTTAGCTATGGTAAGCAGCTATTCTAAGAGAACGACACTAAAGAATCAAACCATTGTTCTCTAGTCTTGAGTAGGGCCATAGCCTCTGTACCATGGTCTTTCACTGTCTTGAGTTAGAGTTCTGTACCACACGTGTTACACACACGCTCCTACTCTGTAACTGTATTATCTTTTTAATTGTTTTTCTCGCTCTACACCTCACTGTTAACAGAAACTGTTTAAGCCTGTATTCTTATGAATTATTTTTAACGAACTTTTGTAACCTTCTTGTCCTGAACAAGTATATAACCTTGCTATCTGTTGAAATAAAGATAGTAGCATTCACCCGGCCTCTCAATTACAACCCAACAGCTCACTCTAACATTGGTAACTGTTGAAATGACCAAAACCCTCCCGCCTTCCCCCTCACTGCTGTGTCTTACTGTTTGATGATGTTGCCCTCAGAACTTGACTCTCCCATCAATGCCACTACCATGAAACTACCACCCTTCGCCAGTACAGAAGCATCAACCTGGTTTCAGCACACAGAGGTCCAATTCCACATCAAGGGTGTGACTTGCTCAAGTACCAAAGCAGTCTATGTTCTCGTTGCAATCCCCGAGGACATACTCCCAAAAATCTCTGATTGGCTTTAAGAGCAATAGCGTACGACACCCTCAAAACATACCTACTGGAGCAGTACCGTAAAACCAAACTTTTTCAGCTCCCTCACAAACCGTTGGGAGACCAAAAGGCTTCGCTCTCCCTAAGGGATATGACCAATATCGCTCGCCTGCAACCTGTCATAGACTGCTCTCTTCGTGAGGTGAACTTATTTCGTGCCCTTTGGATACGATGCTTACCTGAACCTGTACATGCTACCATACCGGATGTCGATATTTTGTCCAAGAGGTATCTGATGACCAAAGTCAATGCCCTTAGGGGCAGCCACTTCACCATCTTCAAGAACTCCATCAGCACTACCACTCCTAATGAAAAGGACAACTATTCAATATCGACAAAAGTTGATGTGAATGCGGTAGGACACAGATGCCTACCCTTGTGATGTGCCAGAGTGGAGACAAAGCTGCCCACCACCCACCACTCATTCACTCCTCAACCAACGACCACTACAGCTATTTACTGACGGCAATCAGCCGTAGTTATTCTACTACCTTTCCAAATTCGGGGATACTGAGAAGAAAAGTGCGGACAGTTGTCAGAGGCCAAAAAACGTTTAAATCCGCCATCGCTTATGGGGGGTGGTATCTCCTGTCATAAATATTTTCTTTTTACATGGTAAAGATATGGGTATGCATTTTTGCTAGACATGGGTGCTTGCCATTCTTTTCTGCCAAGGACACCCTCAAGGACACGACATAGTGTATCTAAGTCTGCCGAAGTCCACCTAGTAGCTGCCAATGGATCTTTGATACCCAAACACAGTTATGAAAACCTCACATTATCTTTTGGAAGCGCCAAACATGATTGGAAGTTTATCGTTGCTGACATCACATTCCCAATAATCGGTGCAGATTTCCTATCACATTTCCACCTCCTGGTTATTGTCGCTTACCGACATTTAGTCAACACAGACTCTTACTCGTTGACACCTCTTTAACCCAGCCCCTCCGCCCTCACTCTCCACATCAGCGCAATCACGGATGCCAACACCCATCTCCTCACTTCGTATCGAAAGTTTTATCTCCAGAACTTCACCAAACGCCCATGGATCCCACTAAACGCGGGACTTATCATTATATCACGATGACAGGGCCCCCAGTATTCTCCAGATTCAGGCATCTGGCAATGGTTCGTTTAGCAGCTACTAAACAGATCACTACACCCTCCCCAACATTGCCGACATGACCTCCTACTTGCACAAGGCGGCCTCATGAAGAAGTATTATCAAGTGCTTCTGTTTTGGTCTTGGTAATGCTGAGGACACATTTCAATGCCTCATGGATGGCATCTTAGGGGACCTCACCTTCTGTGTATGTTACGTGGACAACATACTTGTGTTCTATTCCTTCAAAGAGAAACACCTCCACCACCTATACATTGTACTCGATTATTATTATTATTATTATTTGCTAAGCTACAACCCTAGTTGGAAAAGCAAGATGCTATAAGCCCCAACAGGGAAAATAGCCCAGTGAGGAAAGGAAGCAAGGAAAAATAAAAGATTAAAATTAGTAACAACATTAAAATAAATATTTCCTATATAAACTATAAAAACTTAAAAAAAAAACAAGAGGAAGAGAAATTAGATAGAAAAGTGTGCCCGAGTGTACCCTCAAGCAAGAGAACTCTAACCCAAGACAGCGGAAGACCATGGTACAGAGGCTATGGCACTATCCAAGACTAGAGAACTATGGTTTGATTTTGGAGTGTCCTTCTCCTAGAAGAGCTGCTTACCATAGCTAAAGAGTCTCTTCTACCCTTACCAAGAGGAAAGTAGCCACTGATCAATTACAGTGCAGTAACCCCTTTGAGGAAGAAGAATTGTTTGGTAATCTCAGTGTTGTCAGGTGTATGAGGACAGAGGAGAATATGTAAAGAATAGGCCAGACTATTCGGTGTATGTGTAGGTAAAGAGAAAATGAACCGTAACCAGAGAGAGGGATCCAATGTAGTTCTGTCTGGCCAGTCAAAGACCCCATAACTCTCTAGCGGTAGTGTCTCAAAAATTGCCTACAATGGCACGGCGTTGCAGTCTGGTGCGGCAAGTGTACCTTCGGCGTCAATGAAGTATCATTCTTAAGGTATTGCATCACTCCTGAATGAGTCTACCCCCTCCCTGAGGTGGTAGCAGCCGTTCAGAACTTCCCCACGTCCTCGACCGTCAAAGCACTGCAACTATTATCACCATTCCCTGCCAGTCATTGCTGCCACTCTTGTCCCCCACTCTACGCCTCCCTCATAGGCAAGACAAAAGCATGAAGTGGAGTCCCCGTCAAAAAGCGGCATTCTGCAACACAGAGAATGTTCTATCAACCACTGCTGCTCTAACTATTCCAGTGACACTTGTCCCTCTCCTCTCCACCGATGCTTATTGGTGCAGTAATTGAGAAGGTGGTTAATGGCTTGCCCCTCCCATTGTCCTCTATCAATAGAAAACTGTTCAAGGCGGAATCCGGCTACTCTACCTTTGACCACGAATTGTTGCCGGTGCATTTGGTTGTCTGTCACTTTTGCCAATTCTTAGAAGGTACGCCCTTTGTGAACGCCTTGGCAGAAGCAAAAGAAAAAGATCCTGAGTACCAAGCATGTAGGACATCCTGCACATCCCTCTGTTAGGAAGACGTTGCCCTCGATGACTCCAACACCACCCTCCTTTGTGACATCAGTACCGGTAGACCACAACCATGGATACTTGCTCCTATGGTCCGACATGCATTTGATTTAATCTATAGCCTTTCACATCCCTCGCGCCGATCTACTGCAAAGCTAATGAATACAAAATTCATTTGACAAACGATTACTAAGGATGCCAAGGATTGGGTCAGCGCCCGGCTTTCATGCCAAACCTTAAAAGTATACAGACACACTGATTCAACAGTAGGCTCTTTTCCTCAACCATAGCGTCTTTTTGCCCACATTCACGTCGATGTAGTAGCTCCCCTACCTAAATCACAAGGACAATGTTACCTGTTTACTATCATCGACAGCTCCACTCGTTGGCCTGAAGTCATTCCCATGGAATCTGCAAAGTCCGCCTCATGTACATCTACCCTCCTCTCAGCAAGATTTGGTATCCCTGAGCATATTACTTCGTACTGGGGTACCACTTTTACCTCTCAATTGAGGACATCATTAGTAAATCTCCAGGGAATCACCCTATATCAGACAACAGCCTACAACCCTGTTGCCAACGGATTGGTTGAATGTTTTCATTACAACGTCAAAGCAGCTTTAATGTCCTGAATCAAAGGACTCCAACTGGTTTACTCAGGTTCTCTGGGTCCTGCTGGGACTAAGGACCACTTCTAAAGATGCCGTGGATCTCTCGGCAGCTGACAAATATTCTCCATTTACATCCTCATCCAATGCCTACATCACATTTTGGGAAAATTTACTCCATGCTGTCAAACTTACAAACCCCCAGCTAAGGAACACATACCAACTGATTTGCACTCTGCAAAACATGTTTTCTTGCGCAACGACACTATTAAGCCACCACTATTGCCCCCTTACACAGGCCTTTAACTCATGACCCATCTCAATCCAAAGGATTTCTTAATCAACATTTGAGGCAAAGAAGACTGGGTCTCCATTGATTGCCTAAAACTTGAGCATCTTCGGCAAGATGACCCGCCTATATTACGTCTCTCAAGAGCATTTCACATGAATGTCTTTTTCAAGGGGGGAGCCACTGTACCACGCGTGTTTTACTCACTCGCAATTCACTGTAACAGTAAATTCTATTTTATTGTATATCTCACTTTATATCTCACTGTTAACAGAACCTGTTTCAGCCAATCTTTTCATTGATTATTTTGTTTGATTTTTTGTGATTTTCTTGTCCTGAACCTGTTGTGTATAAACTCGCTATCTGTTGAAATAAATTTAGTTGTATTCACCTCGCCTATTGTTTTTTAAAGTTTTTTGTAGTGTATATAAGATAGGTGTTATTCAATGTTAATGTTCTTAAGATATTTCATTTTAATTGTTCAATACTTCTCTTGTAGTTTATTTCATTGTTTCCTATCCTCACTAGGCTATTTTTTCAGTGTTGGAGCCCTTGGGCTTATAGCATCCTGGTTTTTCCAGCTAGGGTTGTAGCTTATCTTGTAATAATAATAATAATGATTATGAAATTATGAAGATAATAAAGTAATTCTGGCAAAGGTAAATATTTCAGACTTCCATCTTCTCTGCACATTTGTTTCTGAAACGACAAGAGCCAGAGATGGCAGCCATTTTCAATAATGCCCCTGCTACGCATATCTAAACATGATTATCCAATTTTGTTCTAAATTTTATTGAAGTCCAATTCGCTATATAAAAGGATCAGTCAAGAAAAGGTAAACGTTATAGAGAAGCAGAAGGAAGGACAAACTGTCAGTAAAACGGAGGGGGAATACAGTAGAGGAGCACCAACACAAATGATTCATCTTTACGTTATCTAAAACCAGGGACAACAGAAATTATATGAATCTCCCCAATATAATAAAGTGCAAGTGTCTGGATATATATATATATATATATATATATATATATATATATACATATATATATACACGCACACACACATATATATATATATATATATATATATATATATATATATCCAGACACTTGCACTTTATTATATTGGGAGATTCATATAATTTCTGTTGTCACTGTCAAGTCTTGAGGTAGATTTCTCTTGCTTGAGGGTACACTCGGGCACATTATTCTATCTTATTTCTTTTCTTCTTGTTTTGTTAAAGTTTTTATAGTTTATATAGGCGATATTTATTTTAATGTTGCAACTGTTCTTAACATATTTTATTTTTTCTTGTTTCTTTACCTCACTGGGCTATTTTCCATGTTGGAGCCCCTGGGCTTAAAGCATCCTGCTTTTCCAACTAGGATTTCTTGGTAAGTAATAACAATAACAACAACAACAATAATAATAACAATAATAATAATAATAATAATAATGATAGATTTCTTTTCAGTCACACTCAGCAGCATTGCTAGACTTACAACTACGGGTATGATGGGTTGTAGTTAGGATAGGGGGTGGAGGAGGGGGGGGGGGGGTTGGAAGGGTTGAATCTGCGTGTGCGTGTGAGCATAAATATCTCTCTAAATATTTAGCCGTCCTTTTTGACGGGTGGCGCACACTCGAATAGGCATTAGCATTAACAAACAATTGGGGCAGAGGAATGGTATCTTAAATCTTAGGATCATCCCTAAGATTTCACAACACTCAGTAAGTAGGGCGGTAAGTGAAAGGAAATCAGAGTTTAATGCATCAGAGAAAAACTTCCAAAAAACTTTAGTAAGGTAAATATCGGTATACTGTAGTTTCATTAATGTGTAGGTGTTCATAAGAAGACTGAAAAGGGCATTTTCTTTCGTATGGGGTTGACTTATCTATTATCATTAAATAGTTTTTTTTTTCACTCTAAACATTTGCCATGAAAATATTAATATAGAACATTTATGCATCGATCTTTACTCAAAAACGTAAACTGCAATAATTACACCGGGATTTTGAAATCGGTTGCAAAATCATTTACGGATATTCAACTCAAAACATTATTCGACAGTTTTTATAGAATCACAAAATTAAATCAGTACACTACAATACCTACCTACGTACAGTATCTATCTTTATTTATATATAATCATTAACCTCTCTCTCTCTCTCTCTCTCTCTCTCTCTCTCTACACACACACACATACACACACACACACACACTATATATATATATATATATATATATATATATATATATATATATATATATATATATATATATATATATATATGCAACCTTTTTAGTAACAAATGTGTATGTATGTATATATATATATATATATATATATATATATATATATATATATATATGTGTGTGTGTGTGTGTGTGTGTGTTTGTGTCTGTGTATATATGTATGATAAATTCTGCACATTTAAACGTGCTTTTTCACATTTTAAATAAGTCATATATTTCAATACATTAATGTCTGGATTCTCTTAAGGACCTCCGGATTAGGGTCTCGAGGCGAAATCACTCAACGACAGTAGCATCTGACCAGCCTGGATTCGAACCACGGTCGTTTGTATGATAGTGACAGTACCATTTAGCCACGAAGCGTGGTTAAATGGTACGGTCACTGTCATACAAGCATCCTGGACCGTGGTTCGAATCCCGGCTGGTCAGATGCTATTATCTTAAGTGATTTCGCCTCGAGACCCTAATCCCGAGGTCTGTAAGAGAATTCAGACATTAATGTATAAAAATATAGGGCTTATTTGAAATAAATATATATATATATATATATATATATATATATATATATATATATAAATATATACATTATATATATATACACACATATATATACATTATATATATATCTATATATATACATTATATATATATATATATATATACATATGTATACATATATTTTTTTTCACCAAAATGTTGTGCCATACACTCTTAGTCGAGCAATTTGGAATAGCATTTGTTCACAAAATCTTTCTCCCGTTAAAGGAATGTTCTGTAATGCTCGTGTATTTCATACACTCATACACTGTAATGCGATTTCTCTCTCTCTCTCTCTCTCTCTCTCTCTCTCTCTCTCTCTCTCTCTCTCTCACTGATAATAGAAAACTGTTTAAGCTTGCCATTAGATGTTTCATATTGTTGAAGTTTTTATGTCATTGCTATCTTTAACCACTTGTGAAGTTTTTATGTCATTGCTATCTTTAACCATTTGTATATAACCTAGTTATATCGTTTGAATAAACCAACGATATATTCTTTGAGTTAGGAACCAAAATCGCAATTTAAGACTCAATATAAAGAACATTACTCTCAATCAAACAAATATTTATTATAATTAGTAGGACAAAAGTACCACATTTCACATTTGAACATTTTTCTCACACATATCAGCAAAGCAAGGACATGTACATAAACGCCATCAACTTTCATTGACATATCTAGCATGTCAATAGCGCATATGACCTCCATAAAGAGTAGTAATGCCCAACAGGTGGTGTGGTATGTTGTCCACCAGCTGTACAAGGTTCTCAGCAGGTATCTTGTTTCATTCTTCCAAGAGAACTTGACCTAATTCTCTAAAGCTGGAGGGCTGGTGTCTAATTGCATGGCCTAACCGATCCACCACCTCCAGCCACTTGAGCTTGTACACACTCATCCCGGAGACATACTCCAGTCTGTCTGCTGACACACCTCTCATCAACCAGGTACAGCAGAAATCTGGATTCATCTTCAATAACCACAGAGTGCTAGTGATGCACAGTTAGATTACAGTATTGATGGTCTCTTTTATTTCGGGTGTGTGAACGCTATGAGCTTTGTCCTCACAACACATCCATGAGCTAACTCCTGTAACCCATTGCTACTAATCTGCGATTCACTGTATCGGTACTGGCCTGGATGCTTCAGCCCAGGATTGCATCTACCCTTAACGTTTCAAAGGATTTTGAGCGACCATGACGAGCCACTCTTCTAAGTAACTGGTCCTATATCTGTGCTGAAATGTGGGGGACCCAGTATTCTTAAATGGATCCTGTCTCCTTGTCTCCCAGTTTCTCTACAGGATCCCACTGACTGCCTCCCATGTTACCTTTACACGTTCAACAATATCAGTTTGAATCTGACATAGCAAGAATGTGACCTACACCTATGACAGTCTGACAAGGCATTTCGTGATCACAATATGAACATTGACTAAACCAGATCCAAATAGTAATGAACAATTTTATAACAGTGTTTTACAGTGGTGGTTCCACACTAAAAAAAACAGTAGGTGTCTGGAAAAAGTTTAAATCTTAAAGGCGCTGTATTCAACTGTTGTGTTATGTGCTTGTACATATCTATCTAAATATCTAGCCGTCCTCTCTGATAGGTCGTGTACACTACTGCATATAAATATATATAAATATATATAATATATATATATATATATATATATATATATATATATATATATATATACACATATATAACACAATGTGCATCCTTATATTTATCTTTTAGAGAGCAAAACACAATTGGAAAATTAGCATAAGGGAGCAAGAGAGGAAGACAGAAATTTCTGGGTAGTTTACAGTTACAGGAAATGAAGGGTTTAAATAACAATGAAAAGATATTGTGCGTGCAAGATATTGGTAAATAACACACTGTATACGAGGAGGGTTGTGTGGTAATACATGGCTAATGAGCCTTATTATAGATGCATTAATCCTCAAAAGTTTTGGAAATTTTCGGCTCAGAGGTTGTCTACGATTCGGTAGTCGACGTGTGAATGCGCAAGTGACTCTTCTATTATTTACCGATTTCGAGGCATACCCGCATAGTGGAAACGACATGTCGTTATCTGTAATGGGGGAACATCTACGAGTGAGTAGTATTGCCTCTTCAGATAATAACAGTTATTTCTAGTTAGAGCCAACCAGATAATTAAAAAAGAAGTTTAACAGTTAAATAGATAGAATCTCAATATTTTGAATCATACCATTAAGACGGTTCAGTAAAAGGGGTTTGAAAGATTATCAATTTGGAACCCTTTAGAGAGAGAGAGAGAGAGAGAGAGAGAGAGAGAGAGAGAGAGAGAGAGATTTATACACTTTAGAATAAAAAAGTCTATTCAAGTTCTTGTCCAATAATATTTCAAGTGAACCACAAAAGGGTTTGAGGGATATGAAGTTTTATGGTTTTCAAAAATGTTCTCAAGTAGTAATAATTTTAAAATTCCAGACATTTAAAAAAGTCACATTGTTGTTCTTTAACTGAGATGCAATGGTTAATGTAATGAAGATGGATTTCGTCATAATGATGAAACTTTTTTATTCTAATTTATCTTTACTTTCCAAACATGTGATTACTTTATGTACTTCAAGACCTTTTATTTCTATAAGGGGAAGGCTAATCTTTACAGTCTAAAAGACAAGGGTGGGATTATTGAATGATTTCTTTACTACTTTCTTCGATTATGATATCAAACAATATTTGGGTTGTTTAGCTCATATTTGTATCAGTAAAAGTGCAATGATGATTATAAAGAAATAAATTTAGAAAAAAGAAAATAAGTATCAGAAAAACACTAATGAATTGGGTATAAAAAATGACATAACCACCTTTTAAAAGTTACACCAGAAAATAGATTAAAACATTAATTTAGATAATAGAATAATTACTTGGGCATTTACATATCCAAGTACCATAATCCAAGTTTGATTCAACATTAGCTTAAGTTTACGGTAATTAAATTTAACATTACTTTTTTTCCCAAGCAAAAAGATTTAAGCGAAACAGCGAAAAAAATGTACAAAATCAGAGTTTATTTCATTAAAAAAAGAAAAAAAGAAAAAAAAAAAAACTTTTTCCAACCTTTTAGAAGATAAACGGCTAAATGTCAGTTGAAAGTTTCACAAGTCTTTGTGACGATCGTAGGCAATTTATCTAAGAGGTCCCAGATAAAAAAGGGAATCCCAACAAGGTCCTTTATTTAATGGGGATCTATTCTACACCATTCGCTCTATTGGGTTTCTCCTCTCCACTTGGTCATTGGATAATATGTGCCAAGTATAGAGAAATAGTTTCGGATCATCGAATACGCTAAAACAAAATGGTTTTAAAGGTTACACACACACACACACACACACACACACACATATATATATATATATATATATATATATATACACACATATATATGTATATATATATTTATATATATAAATACACATATATATAAACATATATGAATACATATGTATATATACACATATATAATACACACATACACATATATATATATACATATATATATACATATATACACACATATCTTTCTATCTATCTATCTATCTATATATATATATAAATAAACACACATACAGTATATATATATATATAAACATATAAATATATATGTATATATACACATATATAATACATATATATACATATATACACACATATCTATCTATCTATCTATCTATATGTATATGTGTGTGTGTGAATTGTATATGCTGTGTGTGTGAATATATATATATATATATACACACAAATTTTATATCAATGTAAATATATATATATATATATATATATATATATATATATATATATATATACATATACATTATCCTCAGCAACCGCTACTAGTCCATTCCAGGACAAAGGCCTCAGGCACGTCCTTCCACTGGCATCTGTTTATGGTCTTTCTATGCCAGTCTATATCAGCAAATATATACATATATATATATATATATATATATATATATATATATATATATATATATATATATATATATATAAGCATATATACAGTATATGTATGTATATACTATATATATGCATATATACAGTATATGTATGTATATACTTTATACTTGTATATATATGATATATGTTAGATATAAATTTACTTATGAAATATCATCATATTTTGTAACAGACTGTTTCCTTCTACAGATAGGATGAACATACCTATGTATGTAAGTGTGTGTCTATATATATATATATATATATATATATATATATATATATATATATATATATATATATATATATATATATTTATTTATATATATTCATATATGATAGAAAATGAACACTCTCGTAATAAGAGAAAAGAAGAAATGAACAGCAAGCTAACAAAATTTGTATTGGAATCAGCATAAGAGTTAGGAGCAAAAATTTCTTAAACAAGAATAAGGAAAACTATAATAAAAAGACCAAAAACCTAATAAAGAAATTATTGGAAATGTGGGTAAAATCCAAGAGATGAAATAGACTTAGCAGAACTATGCAAAACAAAAAACAAACAAAAAACTCCAAGATATTCGTTAATATAATCAGAACAAGTTGACGAAACACTAAAGAAAGGGAGAATTATCAAGTGAAATGGAGACTGGAACAGGACGCCAACAGATGTTTGCTTTAAAGGATGGAAATAGAAATATTATCCACAATAAAGATGGAGTGATAAAAAATAAAGATTTCTAAACAGTTCCATACAATAGTGATATAATGAATAAAGCTATCAATAGAAATAAGGAAATACCTGCATGAAAAGAGGCAAAGCAGCAAAAGATGGCCTAACAATTGATTTGATGATACTGTAAATGGAGGAGATTTCATTGAATTAAAAATGACTGAACTTTACACAAAATGTCGGATAGAAAGGTCTATACATTCAGCTTGAAATAACTTAATCATTATACTAATTAAAAACAGGGAGACACAGAAGACCTGAAAATTACCCCCAAGATAAGTTTTCTCTCTGCAATATATAAAATATAAGGCCAAATAGAAAGATAGCTTAGCCTTTAATTAACCAAGCAAGTAGGCAGGCCTTAGAAGTGGGTATTCTGCAATTGACCATATCCATTTAATTAACCAGCTAATGGAAAAATCAACAATGACAAATCACTATGTATGGTATTTATAGAATACGTGAATTTTTTTTATTCTGTCAAAACTTCAGCAGTAATGAAACCCCTTCAAAGACAAGGAATAGAGGAATCTTGAATTAGAACACTTGAAGATATCTATCCAGTTAGTCCAGCAATTCTAGAACTACCTAAAGATAATGAGAAAATTTCGATTGCGAAAGGAATTAGACAGGGGGACCCCACCTCTCCTCAATTATTCAAAGCGTGCCTAGAAGAAACTTTTAGGAATTTAAATAGGGAAAATGTAGGAATTAATATTACTGACCCTTTCAACTTGAGATTTGCCGATTTAGTGAATAATGGGGGGAACTGTAAAAGATCATAACGCAGAGACAACAAATAAGAGTTGGGAATGAAACTCTAGATTGTTAATGGATGTAGTACTTAAGACAGACAGTAAGTGTTTCCAAAGGACATGAGACCGAGATTAAAAGTAGGATACGCATAGGACGGAGAACTTTTAGTAAATAAAATTAAGAAAAGAAAAATCACAGTCTCTAAAGAGAAAAGTATTTAATCAAATGGTCCTACCGGAAATTTACTAAAGTTTTCATTTAAAAATCACGATCCAAATGTACTTTATCTTTTTACCAATAGTCATTATCAAATTTTCCTCCTTTCTTAAATATGAATTTTGTTAGTTTGGGAAATACCTTATTTTTTAATCTTTTTATGTATCACACGAGTCATTTGTCTAACTATTGTTCTTGCCCCTAAATACGTTAAACCATAGAGGCCAGAACGATTTCCAGAACCTTACAACTACACAGGACATCAATAGTATATATTATTTAACGATTTCATGAATTGACCACATGCTTAAAACGTTTCAACAAAATTAAAAGGTAATATCTTATTTTTTTCGATGATACAAAATTATACACCAAGATAAAGATAAAAAATCTGTGGAAATTTGTAGAAAAAAAAATATTTTCAAAATGTGTCTGCAGAAATGTGTAAAAAAATACATTTCAATATAGCTCTGTGGAGATTTGTAAAAAATATGTTTTCAAAATCTCTCTGTGGTGATTTGTAAAATAATACAATTTCAGTATCTATCCGTGAGATTTGTAATAAATGTCTCTACCTTAAAGATGTAGAAAAACCAACAATTAAACCTTAATTCCTCCAAAACTCAAAGAAATTTGAAGTGTAGGAAGGAGAAATTAGCCTAATGATCATCCAAACCTTTTCACTTCAAGGAAATATCTTAACTAGACAAGAAGGAAGAAAAGACGAAATAAATTTCCTTTATAAAACTAGCATCACTCCCATTAATTAGGTTGGAATGATCAGGTAGAGAGGATAAGCTTAAAGAGAAGTAAAACACCGATGAAATTTTGTAAAAGCTGTACCAAATCTCCATTTAAATTGTCTCCAGGAATAAATAATGTTTCCAGCTTTCATGGAAAAAAACATCCGGATGAACTGGAGCTTCCTTTCATAAACTGCATAATCTATCTATCTACTAAGGCACTTCCCCCAATTTTTGTGATGGTAGCCAACATAAAAAAAGGAACAAAAGGGGAACTTTTTTTTCTTAGCTCCTCCCAGTCTGATGAGGGATTCAGTCAAATTTGGCAGGTAGTACTAAGGTGCCACAGCCCACCCCCTACCCTGTCACCCACCACAAATGAAGATTCATGTGCTGAATCCCCTACTGCTGCTACCTCAGCAGTCACCAAGGCAACTGGAGGAAGCAGCAGGGCCTATCAGAACTTTCAGAATATCTCGACATTCATTCCTATTTCTAGCACGCTCTTTTGCCTCTCACATTTATCCTATTACCTAGAGCTTTCTCCACTCCATACATCCACTCAAAAATTGGCCTTACTCTTTCACTTCTCCCATCAACTATTGCATTCATCACTTTCTTCAGCTGACGGCCGTTTCCCATTCTCTCTACATGGCCAAACAACCTCAACACATTCATATCCACTCCAGTTGCTGATTCATTTCTTACAACCATTCTCATCCTCACTATTTCATTCCTCACCCTATCTAATCGAGACACACCAGCCATACTCCTCAAGACACTTCATCTCGAACCCATTTAATTTCCGTCTCTCCGTCACTTTAATTCCCCACAACTCCGATCCATACATCACAGTTGGTAAAATCACTTTCTCATACAAAACTATCTTTACATTCATTCCTAACCCTTTATTCTTTACCATTCCCTTCACTGCCCCAAACACTTTACATCCTTCATTCACTCTCTGACGTATATCTGCTTTTACTCCACCATTTGCCGAACCAACAGACCCCAAGTACTTATACTGATCTACTTCCTTAAGTAACTCTCCATTCAACATGACATCCAACCTAGCCCCACAGCATCTCATTACCTTACTCTTACCAACATTAACTCTCAATTTCCCTCTCTCTCACACACTCTCCTAAACTCTGTTAGTAATCGACCTAGCTTCTCCTCCGAGTCTGTAATCAATATCATATCATCCACAAACGACTGATTCACCCCCAACTTGTGATCACTCTCAACTATAAGTTTCAATTCTCGACTATGCATTCGAACATTCACCTCTCCAAACCCCATCAACAAACAAATTGAACAGCTATGGCGACATCACACATCCCTGTCTCAGTCCCACTCTCAGGAAACCACTCACTCACTTCATTATCAATCCCAACCTACACTTTACTGCATTTGTATAAACTCTTTTACTGCTTGCAACAACCTTCCACCAATTCCATATAACCTCATCACATTCAACATTTCCTCCCAATTAACTCCATCATAAGCTTTCTTCAGATTCATAAATGAGACATACACCTTTTAACCTTTTGTTAAATATTTCTTGCATATCTGACTACTGTAAAAATCTGAAGAGGTAGGAGATGCCTCCTACCTCTTCTAAAACCTCAATGCATTTCTAAGATTGCATCCTCTATTTTATCCTTAATCCTATTAATTAGCACTCTACAATACACTTTTCCAACCCCACTCAACAAACTAATACCCCTTGAATTATAACACTCGTGCACATCTCCCTTACCTTTGTATAACGGAACAATATGCAATCACACCCAGTCCACTGTTACCATTGACAAAATAAAACATATTAAACAAACTCACCAACCATTCAAGTACAATAAAAAATCCCTCCTATAACATCTCAGTCCTCACACCATCCACCACGTGCTCTTCATGCTCTCGTTTCATCTTGTACTGTTTTACTTACTCTCTTGTAATCTCTCTCTCATTCTCATCTCCCAACACTACCACCCCAACACCTGCATTAGCAACTATATCTGCCTCCTTATCATCATCAACATCAGCAGCCATTCAAAATATTTAGCACAGCTTACCCTTGCCTCCTCTCTTTTCAACAGCTTTCTATTTTAATCTTTCAGTGTTTCTTCACTTCTTTCCAAAACTACTTCTTATTATCTTCATATGAAAGATCCAATCCATGACCCCAGCTCCAGACATCCGCCCTCTTGCGTTTAACTTCCACATTTTTCTCTCTATATCTTTCATACATCTCTACCCTATTACTCTGCAGCCATTCTTGAAATGTTCTCTTTTTCTCTTCTACGTTATCTTCACTCCTTCATTCCACCATTAACTACCTTTCCTCATGCTGCCTAGAACAATCCTCTTGCCACACACACCACATGCAATCCCAACAAAATTTTCTTTTACTAACTTCCAATCCTCCTCCAGATCAAGTTTCTCTTCCATTTACTCTGTCATATGTCACTTCCAACCTTTCATGATATTAACTTTTTACCTGTTTTTTTTTCTTTAATTCTTCAACCTTCACTACCTCCCTTTTACATCCCCCACTCTATATCTCCCATCTTTTGCTATAACTGATTTTACTTCAACTGAAAAATTATCAGACATACCATCAGCCATACCTCTCAACACGTGTACACCTTTCAATCTTCCAAACATTCTTCTTGTTATCAACACATAATCCATTAAAGCCCTTTCTACCACTCTTACCCATGTATACTTATTATTGTCTCTCTTCTCCTTCTTCAAAGAAACTACTATTTATCATCAGCTCTTTTTTAACACACATATCTACCATATCTATATAATATAGAGCAAAACTATGTATTGATTTTTTTTTATTTATAATATATTCCTTAAAATAATTGTAAACTTGCCATTGTTCACGACCCTCATTTCAAAAAATGATCTTTTGAAACTACAATGGGAAATTTTCAAGTAATACAGCCTTCATGTTTCGTTTGAAATCAACTTTATTACGAATTCGTAAATTGCCAGACCAACATGTTTGATATTGCAATTTACTTTATAAAAGATAAAATCTATTTGTAATGAATTTAAAGCCAAATACACAATAGCATCGTATCTAATGATTATTTTTACAATTCATATCCCACCAGCTGCCACTTTAGAACCAACAAATTCCGCATAAAAAATTCAATATTCACTGTCCCATTCTAGTATAATATATTATCTCCTATCGAACACCTATAAACCTTTATTACGGCGTTCCTTCAAATTTGATGGTAATATCCAGCCTAATGGAGAGAGAGAGAGAGAGAGAGAGAGAGAGAGAGAGAGAGAGAGAGAGAGAGAGAGAGAGAGATATTACCCAGCATGTGTCATTAAAACTTTATGAAAGAGCAAAGTTTCCGGTTTGCAAGACTGTTGTTTAAGCCAGACATTATTTAACCTTTCCCTTTACGATTTACTTCGAGCGAATGAAGGAATTCGGGAGTTCTGACCTTTTATTGGGGATGAAACGGTAAGTTTTAAGAGAAAAATTAATCAATGAGATTCATATTGACTTTTGTTTATAGTGGTCTATCAAGTGTAGGCGACCTGTCAAAAAAGACCGCTAGATATTTGGATAAATATGCAAATACAAGCCTTCCTACCCTTCCTCTTTTCTAACTACAACATGGCAGTTTCGGCTATTTATGGGGGGGGGGGGAGATTGTGGTTTCCGAGTGTAAATCTTAGGGTACCTGCTGTCACCAAGGTATCAGTATTTCCACTCACCCCTACTCGGCGTGACAGGAAAGAAAAAAATAACTCACACAGACACACACACACACATATATATATACATATATATGTACATATAAATATATATAAATTTATATATATATAAATATATATATGTATATATGTATATATATATAAATATATATAAATATATATAAATTTATATATATATATATATGTATATATGTATATATAATATATATATATATACATTATGAATCTAATTTATATATAAACTAGACACTTGCTTTTTATTATATAAGAGAGATGACTTTCCTGCAAACGTAAAAGAAAAGTGGGTTTTCTTATGTCTACCTTAAAAACATTTCTTATAAAATAACGAACCTTTTTTCATTGAACTAAACAGACCTCAAATCCGGCGTCTCTTCTATTTGATCCTGCGGCCATTGAAGCCAAGAGGCCTTGTAAACATTTTGTTTGTTTAATTCTCTCTCAGGTTCCAGAGTATCCAAGACTGAATTATTGCCATTGGGGTTTCCTGGTTTATCGTCTTCAATTCCAGGTAAAATGGTTTTAATGCCCTTCTAGAATCATGTTCATAATTGCTTTGTATGTAAATACTACCGTACGCAAACCGTCAAAAATAACGTCTAAATATTTATAAAGATATCTCCACACAACGACGTCTATATTCATTTATATAGCCAGAGAGTTGCTCTTTATTATATAGGTCACACCGAACGGTAAGACAACGGATTATCCAGAATTCACAAGGATTACCCAGGACCGTCAGGACCATGATCAGGAGTGGTCCTGGTCGATTCAGGAAGAAAACACAGTCGACGGTAGAACTGTGTTTTATTGAGAGAGAGAGAGAGAGAGAGAGAGAGAGAGAGAGAGAGAGAGAGAGAGAGAGAGAGAGAGAGAGAGCATTTTTCTTGCACAAGATTTATTTATGCATTTGTAGTCTGATAGGCTTAGGATACATACTATATATATATATATATATATATATATATATATATATATATATATACTGTGTGTATGTATGTATGTATATATATACTGATATATATATATATATATATATATATATATATATATATATATATATATATATATATGTATGTGTGTGTGTGTTTGTATATATATATCAATATATACCTACCGCTAGAGAGTTATGCGGTGCTTTAACTAGCCAGACGGTGCTACATTGGATTTTTCTCAGTTATGCGGTGCTTTAACTAGCCAGACGGTGCTACATTGGATTTTTCTCTCTAGTAACATTTAATTTTCCCTTTCCTGCACATACACCAAATAATCTGGCCTATTCGTTACAGATTCTTCTGTCCTCATACACCTGACAACACTGAGATTACCAAACAATTCTTCTTCACCAAACTGGTTAACTACTGCACTGTAATTGTTTAGTGGCCACTTTCTTCTTGGTAAGGAAAGAAAAGAATCTGTAGCTATGGTAAGCAGCTCTTCTAGGAGAAGGACACTCCAAAATCAAACCATTGTTCTCTAGTCGTGGGTAGTGCCATAGTCTCTGTACCATGGTCTTCCACTGTGTTGTGTTAAGTCTCTCTTGCTTCAGGGTACACTCGAGCACACTTCTCTATCTTATTTCTCTTCCTCTTGTTTTGTTAAAGTTTTTATAGTTTATATAGGAAATATTAATTTCCATGTTGTGACTGTTCCTTAAATATTTTTGTTTTCTTTGTTTCCTTTCCTCACAGGGCTAATTTCCCTGTTGCAGCTCCTGGGCTTAGCATCCTGCTTTTCCAACTAGCGTTGTAGCTTATCAAGCAATAATAATAATAATAATAATAATAATAATAATAATAATATACTGTATACATATGGAGTTTTTTTTGCACAAGGTGTGTATATAAATATATATATATATATATATATATATATATATAGAGAGAGAGAGAGAGAGAGAGAGAGAGAGAGAGAGAGAGAGAGAGAGAGAGAGAGGGAGAGAGAGAGAGAGAGAGAGAGAGAGAGAGAGAGAGAGAGAGAGATTGAAACATAGGTCAAAGATAAATTAAACGAATTCACATTAAACTATTAATTCCTTGGTAACAAATATTTAATCAGGAAACACACTATTAATAAAAATAATACCTATCACTAAATGAAACTTAGTATTGGAAGGTATTGGAAGCAAAACTATACAAGATACAAAACGCACAAAATGACATCATAAAAAGCAAAGAAATGGAGTTTTGTTTTCTATTCATGGAAAAAAAAATTCTTTTTATTACGTATATGTGTGTACTTGTTTGTGTCGGTTTCATAATCTCCCTTTGTCAGCTACTGTGATATATTACCTTTTTATATTTCATTATTATGTTATACTCTTCCTTCATTCTACATATGGGCTTCACCATACAGCAATTACAAAAGTCAAGTAGATCACATAACCATTAATAAAGAGAGATGGAGGACTCTGAGAAATGTAAGAAGCTACAGAGGTGCAGACATTGGTAGTGATCACCAGCTCCTCATTTCCACACTAAACTTAAAACTTAAAGCACCCAACAGAAATTTAGATAGAATACCCAGATTTGATACAACTGAGCATCTGGAAGATGAGTACAGGGAAACCTTTGCAAATGAATGTAGGAATCGCTTTGCAGTCTTAGAGACTAAGAGACGAGGAGCAGGCCATTAATGAACAATGGTGTGATATTAAGAACAAATATCAATCAATTGGTAGTGAAGTTTTGAGACATGCAATTACAAGGAGAACTCTATAGATATCAAATCATACTTGGGATACTATAAATAGGAAACAAAGACAGAAATTGATTATTGAAAGTTTTCGAGGGAGTAACGAAAATTACAGAGTAGAGCATGCTAAGTATTCCAGAATTGATAGTGAAGTCAAAAGAAAAGTCAGGAATGACTGGAGAGAATATTTAGACAGGAAAGCAGATGAGGCTGACAAGGCTATGAATTCAGTGAGTGGCTATGGTAAATGAATCGCTCATAGAATTATTATTGAAATTGCAACTGGGGAAAACAAGAAGAAACATATACCCATCTAAAAGAGGGATGGGTCTGTTATAACAACAGACGATTTAGAAAATCAGTTTGGATGAAACACTTCAGTGACGTCATGAATAGGAGATATGAAAGGAATAATTTGATTGATATACCTGAAGCTGAGGAAGACCTTGATGTGTCCAAGAATTAATTCTGTGTGTTTGATGTTGAAGCTATCATTAAAATACTCAAGAGATGGTAAGCCCCGGATACGATGGAATATCTTCTGAGATGATATTGGCCGAAAATGAAGTGACTCCCAGAATCTTTACAAGATTATTTCGTAGAATGTGGCGTGAAGAGGCAAAGACAGATGATTTGGAGGTAGGAGTGTTGGTGGAAATGGCAAAACAAAAAAAATATAACTGATTGCAACCATTACAGAGACATCACAGTTACGTTAGTTATGAAAATATATATTATGCTAATTCTAAAGAAACTAGAGATAAAGAATGATGAAAAGAGGAGAGATGAACAAGCCTGATTTTTAAGAGGTATTTGCACTGACCAAATTTTCATTTTAAGACATGTGGTACAGCAATGTGTAGAGTACAGAAATCCAATTTTGATGGCATTTGTGGACTATGAAGAAACCTTTGATAGTGTGCACCGGGCAATTTTGTGGAGTCCTACCTTATTATGGAATTCCACTTAAATATGTAAATTTGAACAAGTCTGTACATGAGCATAGCAAGTGCAAAGTTAATGTTAGTGCAGCCCTATTAAAGGAATATCCAGTGAACAGTGGAGTACTCCATGGGAATGTGTTGTTACCTATGTTGCTTCTCCTCCGCATGAATTTGATAATGCAGAGAACAGTTGGGGATGGTGGAGAAGGACTGCACTGGATTGGTAACTGTCCTTATTAGCAGAACACTACAGGACTTGCAAAGCTTGCTTTCCATAATGCATGAATTATCACATGAGGCTGGGCTCCAGGTAAATAGAAGAATGACAGATGATGAGAACGGAATATGCAATGGAAGATGAAATATCATTGGAAGGAGGAAGGATTAAAGAATTGGAATCATTTAAATATTTAGGAACTATGATCTCTATTACAGGATCTTTAGAATTTGAGTTTAATGAAAGATTAAAAAAAAAAGACAAATCAGTCAATGGCTAGGTTAAGAAAAATTTGGTAATCAAATCGCCCGAAATTACATATAAAAATCAGGCTATATATGTTTAGAGAGATCAGTGTTACTTTACGGACATGAGTCGTGGTATGACAATGAAACAATATCCAACATATTTAGTAGATTTGAGAACAAAGCCATCAGAATAATATTGTGAGTTAAACGGTAGGACAGGATTAGAAATGAAACTGTAAGAGATATTACTCGAGTGCCATATGTGGATGAGATCATGGTGAGGGGTAGATGGTTTGGGCATGCTCTTCGTACTCCCCAATAAGAGATTAGTTCACCAAACTTTCATATGGGCTCTACAAGGCACTTAAAGAATTGGAAGACACATGCCTATATGGCTGAGGACTATAAACATATAAATTTAGCTTTTGGTTACATTTTTCCATCTCTGGTTCAACTGTAAATCAGAGTTTTATATTGGGGGGGGGGGGTTACCATTTTGCATCTCTAGTTTAACTATAACTGAATGTTTCAGTCCAAGTGTTCTCATAGAGGAAGCACCTAGGCACGGACAAAACAAATCTATACAGAAAAAACTACTGGAAAAGTAAAAAATATAAAAACAACTATATAACGATGTGATATCCGTGTGTGTCTACTCAAAAAGAAAACCTGGTATCAGTTTGAAATCTGGGAAGTTCTAACTTTTCGAGAATAAAATCATTCCATTATTATGTAAAAGCTAAAATCAAACTTCTATAAATGTATATGGTATCAAACCTCAATAAAAGGAGGATTTAAAATTATACGGGGATGGTAAAATCTAGGAAGTTTTTTAACGAAAAGGATATTCAGAACGTACGAAAATATTTTTGTATATACGATACACAGTACAATGAGTTATCATTCTGACACTGTTTTAGATTAAACAAAAATATTTAAATATGAAGCTCTTGACAAAAAAATTAAGATAACAGTTCGCTGCTAATGGATAGAGGTGAACAATATTAAAAAAAAAATAATTGAAAAATATGTATAGAAATCCCTTCATTATGATCAATTTTCTCAATATATAAATATCATTGTGCACGTCGACGGTAGAATTGTTTTATTAAGAGAGAGAGAGAGAGAGAGAGAGAGAGAGAGAGAGAGAGAGAGAGAGAGAGAGAGAGAGAGAGAGAGTAATCATATTCCTCAAAAGAAAATTGCAATCAGTAAAGACGCCTAAAATTATTAATGAGTTCATCTGGTACCGCATGGTGTTCACACACGCTCGTACATTGTGCCGGTACTTTCTTTTTCATTGTATGTCTTGCTCTACACCTTACTGTTTACAGAATCTGGTCAAGAATATCTTTTCATGAATCATTTTGTTTGAAGTTTTTATGATTTTGTCCTCAACCTGTGGTATATAAACTCGGTATCTGTTGATATAGAGTTAGTTGCATTCACCTCGCCTCTCAATTACAACCTCAAGAGTCACTCTCACATTGGTGACCATCGAAGTGACCAGCTGCCTCCAGCCTTTCCCCTCACTGTGATGACTTACTGTTTGATGATGCAGCTCTCCAACCATGACTCTCCAATCAATCCCACTCCCATGAAACTACAACCCTTCGCCAGTAAAGAAGCATTTGCCTGGTTTCAGCGTGCAGAAGTCCCATTCCACATCAAGGGTGTGACTCCCTCAAGCACCAAAGCTGACATGTTCTCGTGGTGATTCCAGAGGATACTTTCCCAGAAATCTCCAATTGGTTTTGCGAGCAAGGGGATACCCCAATAGCATACAACGCCCTGAAAATATACCTCCTGGAGCAGTACTTGCTAATACCAGCTACTTATATGCCAAACTTCTTCAATTCTCTTACAAACAACCGTAGGGGGACCTCAGAGAAATGACCAGTATGACTCGCCTGCATACTGCTGCACACAGCTCTTCTCGTAAGATGAACTTAATTTGAGCTCTTTGGGTATATCGCTTACCCAAACCTGTACGCTCTACCATACCTGATGTCGATATTTTGCCCATGAATGACATGATGACCAAAGTCGACACCCTTATGGATAGCCACTTCACCACCTTCAAGACCTCAATCAATGTTGCCACTCCTGATGAAGAGTACAACTATTCAACATTGACCGAAGCAAATGTGAATGCAGTAGGATACAGACGCCTACCATATGACATGTCGGAGCGGCGACAAAGCTGCCCACCACCAACCACTCGCTCACTCCGCAACCAACGACCTCTACAGCCACTTACTGACACCCATTGGTTGCAGTTATGCTACTTCCTCTCCAGATTGTGGCTGCTGCAAAGAAATATGCTAATGATGTCAATGGTCAAATAACTTGCAAGTAGGCCATCGCCTGTGGCAGTGGCCTCCCCTGTCACTAAGTTTTTCTTTTTACATGATGCAGGTACAGACGTTCAATTTTTAGTAGACATGGGTGCTTGCCGTTCTCTTCTGCCTAGGCTACTCTCCAGGATAAAACATAGTCTGTCTAAGTCTACTGATATCCGCCTGGTTGCTACCAACGGATCTACGATATCCACCAATGGTTACGAAAACCTCAAATTATCGTTTGAAAGTTTGGAAGTTTATCATTGTTGACATCACATTGCCAATCCTAAGTCCAGATTTCCTCTCTTATTTCCACCTCCTGGATAATGTTGCTCACCGCCGGTTCGTCAACGCAGACTCTTACTCGTCCACACCTTTACGACCCACCCTCTCTGACCTTGCTCTCCCCATCAGCACACCACGGATACCTACACCCACCTTTTCCCGTCGTACCCGCAAGTTTTCCGTCCAGAACTTCACCAAACACCCATGGTTCCTGCCAAACGCAGTATTTATCTCCATATCAAGACGACAGGGCCCCTAGTGTTTGCAAGATTCAGGCGTTTGGTACTGGGTTGTTTGGCCCCGTCAAACAAATGTTTACTGAAATGGAAGAAATGGGCCTTTGCAAAAAGACCTCAAGGTCATGGTTATCACCCTTACACATCATCCTAAAGAAAGACGGCTCACTGTGTGTGAGTGGGGATTACATGCGCCTGAACATGCAGACAGAATAGGATCCCTACCCCTACCAAACATCATCAATGTGACCTCCTATTTGCACAAAGTTAAGATTTTCTCCACGCTAGACCTCCTGAAGGTGTATCATCAGGTGCCCATGAATCCAGAAGACATCCCAAGTCCTCCATTACCGTACATACACTTTCAATTACTCCTGTCTTGTCCTTCATAATGCAGGGGCCACTTTTCAATGCCTCATGGATGGAGACCTCCCCTTCTGTGTATGTTACATTGATCAAAACTTGTGTTCTATTTCCCCCAAAGAGGAACGCCTTCGTCACCTATGCATTGTGCTCAACCGCCTACAACAGAACGGCCTTGTAGTCTGGTACAACTAGTGTACCTTAGATGCCAATGAGTTATTATTCTTAGGGCATTGCATCAACTGCAAGAATTCTTGGGCATGATCAACTATTATCACCATATCCTACCAGCCATAGCCACCACTCTCAATGCCTCTCTCAAAGGCAAACCAAAAGATTTTATGTTGGGTCTCCTTCAAGAAGTGGCCGACTGCAACGCAAAGAATGCCCTATCAACTGCTGCTGCTCCCACTTTTCCCGTGACACATGTCCTTTTCCTGCAGTACTCGAGCAGGTGGTCAACGGGGCGCCTTCTTCAGTAAAAAAACTGTCCGAGGTGGAATCCAGCTACTCTACCTTCAACCACGGCTGTCACTTTTGCCATTTCTTAGAAGGTATGCCCTTCATCATTCGCACAGACCACATACTTCTGGTGCACGCCCTCACTCACCAGCCTGACACATGGTCCACCCCTCAACGCCAACATCTTTCTAATGTGGCTGAATACAATTGCACCCTTCAACACGTCCCCGGGAAAATGAATCCCATTGCCGATGTCCTGTCAAGAAACATTGTTCACCATTCACCTGGGATTGGATTACAATGCCTTGGCAGAAGCCCGATGAAAGATCCAGAGTACCACGGATGTAGGACATCCTGCCCATCTCTCCTTTGGGAAGACATCACCCTCGATGACTCCAACACTAACCCTCCTCTGTGACGTCAGTACCGGTAGACCGCAACCATGGATACCTGCTCCCATGCACCGAAAGGCGACTGATTTCATTCATGGCTTTTCACATCCCTCGCGCCGATCTACTACACAGCAACTGAAGACGGTGTTCATTTGGCACAGCATTACTAAGGATAGTAAGGATTGGGTGCATGCCTGTACTTCAGCCAAGCTTCAAAAGTAAATTGACACATGGATTCAGGAATGGGCACATTTCCTCAACCTCAGTATCGTTTTGCTCACATTCACCTGGACATGGTAGGGCTCATACCCACACCACAACGACATCATTACTTGTTTACTGTCATCAACCGCTTCATTTGCTGGACTAAAGCCATTCCCATGGAAACTGCAATGTCTGCCTCAAGTACATCTACCTGACTCTCAGGGTGGATAGCAAGATTTGGTATACTTGAACATATTACTTCTGACAGGTGTACAACTTTCACCTCTCAATTGTTAACATCATTAGTGAATCAGACAACTGCCAACAATCCTGCTGCTTACAGAATGGTTGAATGTTTTCATTGCACCCTCAAAGAAGCTTGCTGCAAGGACTCCAATTGGTTTACCCAATTTCCCTGGGTCCTCCTTGGACTAAGGATCACTTGTACAGATGCCCTAGATGCCGTGGCAGCTGAAATGGTGTATGGTAACCAGTTGCTCGTCCCTGCCAAATCTTTCCCATCTACAACCTTCTCCAACAATCTCCAGTAGCTACGTCACATTGTGGGATAATTTACGCCATGCGGCCAAACTTATAAGCTACGAACTAATGAACATATACCGACAGAGTTGCACTCTGCAATGCACTTTTTCCTGCACAGCGACACTAGCAAGCCATTGCTAACGCCTCATCAAACAGGCCCTTTCCTTTCTTAATTATTATCAGTGGCAAAAAAGACTGGGTCTTCTCTGATCTCCTAAAATCTGCATATTTCCTGCAAAATAACTTGCCTACAGTACGTCTTTCAAGAGCCAGGCACGCTATTTCACATGTATGTCTTGCAAGGGGAGACCCATGTTCCGCACGTGTTTCATACATGCTCGTACACTGTAACTGTATTTTCTTTTTTATGGTATATCTCGCTCTATACCTCACTGTTAACAAAACCTGTTTTAGCCTGTACTTTTATGAATAATTTTATTTGAATTTTTGTGACCTTGTCCTGAAACTGTTGTATATAAATTTGTTATCTGTAGATATAAAGTTAGTTGCATTCATCTCACCTCTCATTTACAGTCGAACGGCTCACAATCTGCTCAAAGAACTACTAGAAGTAGAAGGGCACTCGGTAGAGAGCATGCCTCCACCATGCCAAGCAGTCTTATTTTGCTTTTACCTCCACTGCGTGCTTGTACTTCAATGTATTTTCTTCAAAATCTATTGGATTTGTCCTTGGGTCATGCCTCACATGTCTTTAGTTTTTGCGAAATGTTGTTCACAAACAAAACAATAAACTACCAAAATATTTGCCATTTATTTAACATTGCCATTAGTCCAAAGTACTTCTCCGTACTTGTACTTTGATGTACTTTATCCAAAATGTTACAGATTCCTCCTTGGGTTATACTTAACATGGCTACCACGATTTTTCATAATCGGTGCAATAGTTTATGTGTAAACTAAGACAGGGGTGAATACATTACCTTTGCACAAACTTCAATTTTGGCGAAGGCAACTACTATTGAAAACAGCTGCCAACAATCATTACACATATCATCCTTTAACTTCATTCCCTTTCAAAAGCCACATGACTAATATTAGTCAAGCATCAAGAAAATTCATGGAGTTTTCTTCCATGCAAGCACATTTTCTAACTCTACTCCCAACAAGCAAATTTTCTAGACTTTCCCACTTCAAGCACATTATCTAACTTTGGGGTAAATGTAGTTTTTCGGGACTGGGCCAATCGTTTTTCCTTATGGGGAAGATGTTCTTTACTATGATCGCATATACCATAATATGAAGTTGTTTTATCATTTTAAATAATAATATATTTTACCCTTACCTGGGCAATATTTTCTAAGTATAGCCCGGTCCGAACGCAAGCCACGGGTAGCTCCTGCTTAGTTTCCAAATTTTCCCGATAGATAGAGCACGTGTCGTCACAGTATAAGAATCGTTCGTTTTTACAATTTATTGCTGTCCCATCAATATAGTTGGGAAACTTCCTATATAGTGGCATTTGATACTGCTATAGTTAGGACACGTCCTTTATAGTGGCATTTGATACTGCTATGATAATTATCATAAACTGTTAGTTAGGGGAAAGGTCAGTATAATGCGCCGTCCGCTGAAGTCATGGCCAAGTTACTTAATTGTAACATTTCCCCCAAGCATTGTTTCCTGCTTGACTATCAGCTGGTGGCGAGAGTTTTTAACAGTTATTGATGTTCAGACTTATGTTTTCTCTAATCCAAACAAGCTCCATTCTTAACCCCTTGTTAAGATTGTTAGTTCGTTGGGACTAGTCCTGAAATTATGCCAAATACTAATTTGTTATATAAAAACCAAAGGTCAGATTAGCCAACATCTACTTAAGATGTTTCGGTAGATAAAGCCAGTGTCAAACAAACCAACCGAACTAACCCTTTTGTTTGCCGCGTGATTTAAAAATTTTTAATCCTCCCCCCCACACGACCCAAGATTGACCTGGAGTCGCGGTCGACCCTTTCCAACCCTAACCGCCGTAATGGATACACGTGTTGCATATAGTTACTCTTTGAGCAATGTTGTTGAGTTTATCACTCGTATAGATCAGATTGATTCGTTGAAGACAATAAGGTATTTACACCTACAGGACTTTACTCGAGTTACCCCCGAATTTTTTCATTTTTTATTTCGAGAAGGGCTCTTTGGTGATTTTAGGGGTCCCTGTGAAAAGTGTAAAATTGGTGATGTTGCCCTTATGCGTGATGGCCGCAATGTGCACAATGGCCAATACAGGTTTTATTAGAGGTGTAGGAACCACTCACACCTTGAAGAACGTGAGGTCATTCTCCTCACATGTTGTTGGGTTGAACGTTGGCCTCAAGACTGTGTTGCCGTGAAGAACGAACAGCTTGCTTCTCACACTCTTGTTGACTGGTATAACTTTTGCCGAGAAGTGTGTGAACAAGTTTTGATTTTGGACAATAAGAAAATTGGCGGACCAGGGCACATTGTGGAAGTGGATGAGAGTAAGTTCGGCAAGAGGAAGTATAACATTGGGCATCCAGTCAAAGGAACCTGGGTCTTTGGGGGCATTGACCGGGAAACCCGTGAGACCTTTTTCAAAGTGGTTAAGGAACGTAACGCGCAAACGTTGATCTCGGCGCTCCAAGAGCATGTTCTTCCCGGGACCATTATCATTTCCGATTGCTGGAAAGGATACGCCAGGGTCAAAGACCATGTTTTTAAACATTTTACAGTTAACCACAGTGTTAACTTCGTTGATCCTAATGACCCGACCGTACATACGAACACTATAGAATTGCCATAGCGGGTTCTCAAAAGGAGCTTGCTACCAAGATCCGGTACCCAGAAAGCGTTGTACAACAGCTATTTCGCGGAGTACTGTATCAGGAACCGATATATAGAGAAGTCCATATGTCAGTTCAGGGCATTTTTACAGCTCATCAAGCGCGTTTACCCACTCAAAGCCAGTCCTCTCTTCTTGCCGATTCCTGAATCTCCTCCCTCCACAATCCGTCGTCCCGCTAACGCTACTTACGTTCAGCCCCCCACAAGTCGACCTCCCTCAAGTAACGTTCGGCCATCCAGCAGCCGTTCTTCCGCAAACGACACCCGACCTTCCACTAGTCGCGCAAATTCAAGTCCTCCTCCTAATCCTCCACCCCGGAAGAGGTTGAAGGCGCAAGAACCCAAGGATTTTGGTTTTAGCGACATTGAATATTAAGGCAAGCCTGAATAACTTTTTTTATTATGACAATGTGGTTAAGATATTATT